>NC_041044.1:45084768-45189768 GCF_900634775.1 Gouania willdenowi
GACACTTCTGGATATTTGGGATTCCACTGCCTTCCATCTGCTTGGGAACGTCCAATCTCTCCCCAACAAATCGAAAGACTTTCAGATACATTTCTTACCACACATAAAACATACATATTTATCCTGTACATTGGTGGTTAAATGAATCTGTTCCCACACAATTAAAATCTCTATTTTCTTCCAGAATCTTTATTTTATTCGTTATTAATCATGAATAGCATCTGTAAAAAAAAAACTATTTATTTCAATAGTTTTTTTTTTTTTAAAGCTATAGGGAGCCATTGTATAAGAGTCAAAGGGCCACATTAGGCTCCAGGACCACAGGTTGCAGACCACTGGTCTAAATATGAATAAATATCAGATTGAAAGCAGAGGAGAAATGTTGAGATATTGTAGGAACACAGAATAATTACTTCTGTGTTGGACTTATTAATGATCAGAAACAGTCACTGATGTGGAGAATATCCCATAAAGTCTCTGCTTCAGGTTACACGTGTACAAATCTCCTTTTTATTTGAAGCATCAATCAGATTTAGAAAGAAACAATAAAGTTAGAATGATGACCTGCTCTGTTTTACTGTGACACAATTGTTGCATTGCTTTACTTTAGCTGCAGGTTGTGTTGTGGCGTTGAAAAGCAACACATTTTCTACACTTGTTTTTTTATTTTGATGCCTGCTGGGTTCTAGAGCTAAACCCAGCTGACACAAGATCAAATCATGGAACACTCTGGACAGGATTCCAGTCCACTACAGAGACACACACATACCAACACTTTGACTTAGCTACAGTATATTTATTGTGGGAGGACAATAAACAATCATCACTGTTTTTAAGACTTAGACTTTCAAAGGCCACATCATCCAACCATAACCTACAGCTAATGCCATCAAACCTTCAGTGCCTTTCAGACAGGTCTGGATGAGCACAATCACATTGACTTTAATCACATCATTGAGATGGACTTTCTATGTGTAGAGTGGAGAAGCTGCAGAATAAAAAGAAGTTTACAGTTCATCATCATTAATGTCTAAACCTGCATTTACTACATGCTTCCACACTTCTGGAACACGACAGAAATGCTGTGTTTTTTTACTCCAGATATAACGAGACGCACAACTTCAAAAAAGTTGAGTTTTTGTCTCGTGGTTCCACAGAACAGGGTTTTTATATTGGAACTCTGACCTAATTGTCCCATTGCTGCCACACTATTCAATGTACAATGATCTGATCTGAGGTGAGTTTCTTTATTAACCGCTTTATTTACGAGTCACTGGTTCTACATCCAACTATAAACATGACAAACAGCTTCATGCTAAGCTACAGACGCTATGTAGAGGTTTGCTGCTGCTGTAAAACATGTGTAACATTGCTGTAACACACACTACACACATGTGACACAACCAGTCTGTGGCTGTAGCTCCCAGACTCTGGAATAACCTGCACCAGTCTCTGCGGGAGCTTAACGGTATGGACTCTTTTAAACAACTGTTGAAGACTTCACTTTTCAGAAAAGCTTTTAGTTAACTGGATTTTACATTTTTATTATCCTTTTATGATGCTGCTGTTATGATGTATATGCATGCATGTTTTATTATTCTATTATGATGATGCACTTGTATTTTCTCCACATCTCTGTACAGCGCTTTGTGATTTTATCTGCAATAAGCACTTTATAAATAAATTACTTCATTTTTTAATTTGGTTTTGAAACAAAATAACCAAAGAACGAAGGGTACACAGATTAGCCAGCCCTCCCAACTATGGTAGTCACTATATTAACTGTGAGAGTGGTCGGGGAGGAGGAGTGGAAGCAGTTTTTCACTCTAGCTTATCACTTACCCCAAAAATTTGTAATTCCAAAAACAAGATAGAAAAAGCCACTTTATTGGTTATAGTTTACCGTCCTCCTGGTCCATATTCAGAGTTTCTCTCTGAATTCTCTGACTTTTTTCGATGGAGATTTCTTCCCATAAAAAAGTGTTTTATTTCCCAATGTCACTAAATGCTTGTTCATGTGGATCTTGTTGGGTTATTTTTTTCTTTCTTACTATGGACTTTATATTTTGTTGAGCGCTCTGAGATGACTTTGTTGTCATTTGCGTTATAAAAATAAAGTTGAGTACCGAGATACTGAAACAAGGTATCAAAACGAGGTCAGTATTTTGGTATTGTGACAACACCTCAAGCTTTAATTGTGACTCATCTGTTTTATGATCAGTCCTTTGCTAATCATAACATTACTGCAGTCAGGCCTGTGGGAGTCATGACACCGAGGAGCCAAGGTAGGATCCCCTTATTTTCATTTCTAAAAGGTGGTAACCCTATCAAGTAGAGCTTGATGTTCACTCCCCAAAAGACTTTACCACCAGCCCCCACTGTGGCATACCACATTTTTGTCTTTGTATTTTCATATAATAAAATTGACAGTTGTTAAAACATGAACATTTGACTAGTGGCGTGCTATCATGTTACTGCACTGACATTCTCCTAGATCACTCTTTTAGAAATGTTTTTAAAAGCAGTCTGATTATTATACATCTTACGCCCTGAAGGTTATAAACACATATTGAATTATTTTAATCAATGACTAAATGTAGTGTAGCTTAATGTGACTCAGCTGTGACCTCCTCAGCCCTGATCTGATATCGTCAATAAGTGAAAGCAGAAAAATGAAACAGATGTCTCTATGGAAGCATTCATTCACCTCATGCTAGCTGAGGTACATTAGCAGATACCTTAAATAATAGAAAATAACATAAATATTGTTACTTAAGTCACAACTTTACACAAATAACCTTAAACACACAAATCTAAATCAATAGGGGTAAGAGCAGGTTTAAAATTTAAAACAGTTTAAAAACAATAGTATATTTATTCACCAATATGTACAGTTTCTGATTTTATCACTTCTGTTTTTTAGGAGACGTTCACAAATGAATTTGGAGCCAGTGACTTTAAAAATGTGTCCATACAGACGTCCATATATCAGAAAACCAATGTTTGTCCTTGAGACACTAAACTAATAAATGATTTATCGTCTGCTGTTGATCGTCATTTTCTCCAGAAAATGACTTTAACCCTGGACACTGAACGTCACTGAAACCTATTAGATCATTTCATTGTAACCTGCGGGGGCTGAATGGAACTTCTACATCAGGGTCTTTAGGTCTCAGGCTCCATCATCTTTTTTCATTTGATGGTAAATGATCTACTCTGGTGCGTGGTGCAATCATCTGGTCACAAAAGTAAATGAATACATACATTTTTGAAAGTATTTATTTATTTGAAGAAGTAGTGACATAATACAATAAATATAAAATAGATACAATAGTTTAATCACTGTAATTGCTACTTTTAAAAGACATTTTTAAATGAACATGTCCCTTAAAATGTATTGTGTGTGTGTGTGTGTGTTTTCATACTCCTTAGTTTGTTTTTACTTCTTCACTTTTGTCTTTAGTGATGGGAAACTCCAGTGACGTCTTGAACCGGATTGGAACCTGGTGCTCTTCTTCAATTGGCTGTTTGGCTGCGGGGGCGTGGATGCACAGCTGACCGTTATCCATCAGGTTACAGGAGAGGCCGGGCAGGTCCAGGTTGGGGGGCAGGTCAATGCGTTGGACAAACCCCGTCTGAGATGAGGCTGATGAGCAAAACGAAGCACAGGAGGAGGACGAGGAGCTGGACTGGCTCTCCTCAGCTCCAGCTTGTTTCATCGCCACAACAGCCAGGGTCCGACCCTCCAGCTTTACTGTGATGTCACTGGGGGCGTACCCTCGGGCATCAAGGGTCACCAAGAGGTCCCCGTTGTTGTGACTGGTCACACCACGTAGATGTGGGCTGACAGCCTCCTTCTCTTTACTGTGGCCCAGAATAGAGGTAATAAACTATTGGGTATAGTTCTATCAACATTCACTCACACACATAGAGCAGATAATAATAGTTGTTTGTTCCTACCTGTTGTGTTTGGAAGGTTCTAGAGGTAAACCAGAAGGCTTGGCCATCTCAGAGCCTTCATGGAGCTCTTTGAGGAGAACATCTGCTAGCTTGGTTCTGTGCTTGAAGAAGTGTTGGTGCAGAGAGGAGAGAGGTTGGTAGTTCTGCTCCCAGCTGAGGAAAGGCTCTTCAGCAAACAGGCTGGACTGGGACATCATTCTGTAGAAAGTCTTCCTTTCAGCTTCTTGGTTCCACACTCGTCTTCTTTGGGCTGATGTCTTCAGGGTCCCGTTCACAGTCAATGTCTTCTCTGTGTTGTGAGTCTATATTTATAGGGCCAGCTGCTCTGGGCCGGCCCCCCTCCATGCTATTTAAACCCTATGAGCTAAGTGCTGTTGGGCAACATGTGCCACATAGTTCAGGAAGACCCTAGCACTCATCATCAAGCTAAAGATAGCTCATGGTCACATCCTGATCCACTTTATATGGACGTGAGGGTGTTAATGCTCAAGCAAGAACTTATTTGCTCACAATATATAAATATATATAATTCCACAAATGATGTTTTAAAAATAAATAAAAAATAAATCTTAAATCTTTCAAATATTTGGTACTTTTACAGACTAGTACAGTGGCTGACAGAAGTATGTATTCATATAGTGGGAGGGGCTTAAGTAGAGTTGTCAATTAGGGTCAAATGAGTATGTTTTAGAAGGTTAGATGTACATAGAGGTGTACATACTCTGTAGTGTTACAAAAGGGTTTATTTGTGGATGTAAAATAAAATAGTGTGTGTGATTTATCTGGTTTAATTTTATGAGACATGAACATGATAAGTTTGTTTTTTAACTCTTTTTATATTTTTTGGTTTGATGTATTTTGGAGTCATTATGTGTATTTCTCTGTTGTGTTTTTGTGCATTTTTTGTATCATTATTGTTTTTTGTTGCCATAGTAGTGATTCTGGAGTCAATATGTGCATTTTTTGTATAAATATTTAGTTTTGTGTGTTTTGAGTCATTTTCATATTTTTGTTTTTCTGTAATGTATGTTTTTTGGAGTCATTTTGTGTATTTTTGTGCGTTTCTGTTTTTGTTTTGTGTACTTTTTGTATAAATATTGTTTAGTTTTTTTTGTTTTATTTTACTCATTTAGTATATTTTTATTTTTACTATAAATACCGTGTGTGTGTGTGTGTGTGTTTACCTTCATCTCCTCCGTGGGTTATTGCTCACACACACACACACACACACGCATGCGCATCAGCCACGCGCATGCACATAATCCATCACAGGTTGTTGATTATATTTATATATTTAAAAAAAAAAGAGACCTGGAAGTACCACGAAAATAAACGCTTTGCAAACACCAAAATCTCAACTCTCTCTAAACGGCTCTGTTGTGTTCAGCATGTACATCCCAACACTCTCACACACAAAGTTTCAGGACGAACACATACCGCGTTGGGGAGATATTCGCCCACACACACCTCAACACACCCCCCCCCCCCTCCTTTGGCTCCTAGAGCTTAATGGAAGCTCCTCTTTACCGTCTCTACCTTGTTTAAAGCCAAAATAGTTCTAAATGTGACTTGTGGAGTTTGTTTTTTTGAGCTAAATTAGTGATGTCACTGATGATCCACGCTGAGGCCAACGCTCCGCTCTGGTCCGGTGCTTCAGCCATGGGGTGTGTGTGTTGTCTAGTGTTTGTGACAGTGTGTGTCTGTGTGAGACACAACTTTAGCTTGTTTGTTTGTTTTGAACCATAATTCTATAAAAATTGTAGTTGTCTTCATTCAGCACGTGTTCATGTCTGTGGTTCAGCCACAGAAACACACCAACAGCCAATCAGCTAACAGATGGGTGGAACCAGCCAATCATATCCCTGGACGTCACCAGTGACAGACAAACACTCATCATTCAGCAGCTGTGTCCTTTGGTTGCCATGTTGGTTTGTTTTTAAGTAAGTATCATACAGTGAGCGTAGAAGTAAGAAGTCAGGAGGACAGTAGACACGACCGCTATGACGAGGACGACTGGGATTGGTTATCTCTGTCAGTCAATCAGAGTTCCTAGAACTATGGCAAGCCGCGAGGACCAAAGTTTATTATCATGGAAAAGAAAAAATAGATGAAATATAAGCGTGTTAAAATATTAAGTGTGGTGTGAGAACGGGTCAAATTGACTCAAAGTGTGAGACTTGGCAGCTCTGCTGTTGGTATGATGTTCTTTTTCTGAAATGTGGTGTTACTTTTACACCAGATGTAATGTCTCGTCAGTCCACAGAATATTTTACCAAAAGTTTTGGAGATCATCAAGATGTTTTCAGGCTGAAATGAAATAAGCCTTAATGTTGTTTTTGCTTAGCAGTGGTTTTGTTTTTAGACCATTCAGACCATTGAACCCAGTCTCTGTGTTATGGAGGAGTCACCAACACTGACCTTCACTGAGGAAAGTGATGCCTGTAGTTGTGGGGTCTACTGTCACCTCCAGGATGAGTCGTCACTGCACTCTTGGGGTAATTTTGGTCGGCTGGTCACTCCTGAGAAAGTTCACCACTGCTCTGTGTTTTCACTATTTGTAGATAATGGTTCTCACTGTGGTTCTCTGGAGTCCCAAAACTTTAGAAATGGCTTCATAACTTTTTCCAGACTGATAGATTTCTCATTTTTTCCTGAATGTCTTTGGATCTCAGCATGATGTCTACAACTTTTGAGGATCTTTTGGTCTACTTCACTTTGTCAGGTTCCTGTAGGTTCTATTTAAGTGATTTCTAGATTTAAAACAGCTGTGCAGTAATCAGGCCTGGGTGTGGCTAAACAAACATAACTCAGATGAGATCAACCACAGTTATGTTTTAACAGGAGCTTTTTCACACAGGGCCGTGTAGCTTTGGATTTTTTCTCTTCTTTTTGTGTTAACTTTGACTAATGTTTACATTTGTTTGATCTGAAACATTTAAGAGTGGAAAACATGCAAAAAAAGTAAGAAATCAGGAAGGGACAAACACTTTTTCACACACACACACACACACACAGATTCCTTGCTTTTATAGAGATACGTCTTGCATCCAACACTGCACTGTTAAAGTACGTCACACGTTCATATTTTTGTTTTAAACATACATTTTTATTTGGTTGTGTTATAAAACAATCTTGCTAATAAAATATAATCTTTATAGATGTAGACATTATCTGCTGCACTGTATATATATATATATATATATATATATCATTTATTCTCTATCTATACTTTATTTATCCCTCATCCTTTATATTTATCATTATGTCATTTTAATGTAATGTAAATGTATTTCTGTTTCGGACTCCCTTGAAAAATAGGTTTTTAATCTCAATGGGATTTTTTTCCTGGTTAAATAAAAGTGAAATAAAATTAAAAAAAAATATTATTATTGTTGCTGGGTTGTTTGTTTTTTGTTTTGCTAGCTTGTTTCTTTGTTCTTTGTTTTCTTAGTTTTTTGTTTCGCGCTACGACTACCAAGTCAAATTCCTTGTACTGTCCTAAAAACTTACTTGGCCATTAAAACATTTCTGATTCTGATGTAAATATTCCTCTTAGCAGCCTGTTCACTTGGATGATGTGCTACGCTTATGGAAGTTAAGAGTTTTATGGAAATCTTTGAGCGTACATTATATGTCTGATTAAATAAAGTCATAATAGACCAAACTATATTTTGTGGATTTTATTCCAGAGCTCTGACATGGACAAAAAGGTAGAGATGAAAAGGTCTAGTGGGGAAAAGCAAAAAGTGGAAACACACAATTACAGTAAATATTTCTTATAGACTGGAAAAGACAAAATGATAGAAAGGCTGCTATTGGCTAATCACACTGAAGAGGGGGAGGGATTAAGTTTTTCTAGCTCAGGACACACTTTGTTATGAGATTATCTGTGTGTTGACATTAAGAAGGTTCTCTGTGGGAACAACACATGTTTGTAAAACTTGTCTGAGAGAGAAACATAAACTGGAGAAACAGCTCTGACATTAAGGAAGGGAGAAATATATATATATATATATATATTTATATATATGTGTGTGTGAAAATGGAGGGCGGTGGTCCACATTTGGACCATCATAACATCTAATCCAGTCCCCAAAATGATCTGACGTTGATTATTAATTAAAAGTCTGATTATTTACTTTCTCACTGAATGACCTGTGGGAACTTCAATTATTATACTTATAAAGTCAGATAAAGTACAGACAAACGGTTCTAAAGCTGTGGTTATCCTTCATTAAATGGTTGGAGTCATTTTATATTTTGCTGTAACTCTAAAATATCAGGAACACATCAAACAAATCCATCTGAACTGATGTTGCTTTAAATCAGTGGTGTCAAACTTAAGGCCGGCGGCCCAAATCTGGACCAACAACATCAGATTCAAACTGCAGAGAACATGAATTATTGAGTAAAAGTTTTCAGATCTTTTTCTACCTTAAGTCCTACAGTTATTCCAACACGCACAAAGACACAGCTTTACAATGAACTGGAACCAGGCCTTTTCGTCCAACGTCAGTACCTGACCTCATCAATGCTCTACACCAGTGGTTCTCAACTTTTTCAGACCTCGACCCCAAAATAAAGGTTCCAGAGAGCGACAGAGAGAGGCCACAGTATATAGTCATCTTAAATATGGAAATCCTTGTTCTAATCACTAATAAAATAGGTTCAAAGTGACCAAAAATGGTGGAAAAGGTGGTGAAATGGGATTTTAAAAAGCATAGAAATTGGTTAAAAGTTGTAAATTAGAGTGGATAAAAACAGACAGAAAAAGTGGTAAAAATGGTTTTCACCATTTCACCTTAATTAGAGGCTAATACAGGCTAGCAGTAACTGACAAAGGTAGGAAATAATTCCAGTGAGTTCTTTTTGTCTTCTTTTTTAATAATGTTAAGGTTTCATTTATTCAAACAACCGTTTTTCAGGAAATTTACTCTGATCTCCTGTTAACTGCCAGTCTTCCTTAGAGGCGTCTGCTGATTGCTTTGATGTCTCCTTGACTTCCGTGTAATAATTCCAGCAAGTTATTTTTTATTTTATAATATATATTTATTCAGACAAATGTTTTTCACATCAAAGCGATCAGCAGATGCCTCTGAAGAAGACTGGCAGTTGACAGTTAAAACATGTCAGGAGATCAAAGTAAATTTCCAGAAAAAGTTTTCTGAATAAATGAAACTTTAACATATTAAAAATAGGAAATGTTGAGGTTTCAACATGAAACACTTTATTTCTGCTAATTTATGCAATTGTTTCATTTTAATTACATTTTTCTAGAAAATTGTATTTGAAAATATATAGAGCACATTATATAGAACATATCACTGACCACAATGTCACAATGTTAATTTATCAGCATTATTAACGACATGTGTCATATGTATTTACTGTATCTGTGAGTTTGAAGGAAAGTAAAATCAGATTATAGATGGAGCTCATTGGTGACTAGAGCTCCTGAGGACCCCTCACATGGTCCACGAGGACCCCTCACATGGTCCACGAAGACCCCTCACATGGTCCACGAAGACCCCTCACATGGTTCATGAGGACCCCTCACATGGTCCACGAGGACCCCTCACATGGTCCACGAGGACCCCTCACATGGTCCACGAGGACCCCTCACATGGTCCACGAGGACCCCTCACATGGTCCATGAGGACTACCAGGGGCCCCTGCTATATATGTTGACACATTATTGTCACTTTTAACCTCTTTTCACCATATTTCATGCTTAGTTTTTGCCAATTTAACCACATTTATCATTTTTAATTCCCATTATCTGCCAGTACAAACAAATTGTTCCAACTTTTTAAATTAAATTACCCCTAATTTGCAACTTTATCACATTTCACCACCATTTCAACCATTTTTGTTCACTTTTAACTCATTTTATTAGTGATTAAAACCAGGATTTCCATATTTAAGATGACTATAATAATAATAAACGTTCATGGATAACAGTGGATATTATTCAGATACATTTTACAACTGGTCTTTACATTTTGATGAAGAGTGAATAACTGTTGGGTTTCGTGTGCTAAGTGTGTACAGTAGGATGAGCAGACAAACCTGTGATGGAAGCAGAATGAAAACGTGATTATTATGATGACATCATCAGTAGGGGACACTAACCTTATGGATGATGCTTTAATCCCAGCTCACGCTTCCTGTTAGAGCAGAAAAGCAATAAAACCTTTTTTTTTTCAGGTGAAACAGAAAAAGTGTTTATTTGAACTGTGTGAAGTTGTGTTAAAGTTGAATAAATGACATCACAGGCTTGTTTTACACACACTGATCATGAACAAACTTCCTGTGGACGAGTCCCTCCTGGCCACGTCGATGCGGTTCTTCACGTAGAACTTGACGGCGGGCCACGTCCTGCTAGAGAGCGCGTTGGGGAGCTCTTAATGCACGCCACGCACTGAGCTTTACACGGAACTTTCCCACGGGTGATGCAGTGCATCAGTGTCTTCTCCACCTCCTCCTCCTCCCTGGACGCACTGAGGGACACGGGAACACATGTCAAAGGGTTGGACTCAATTACAATTGAAATGGCTTGAATCGATAATTAATAACAATTATCGTGTAATCAATAATGTAACTAATTGAAAACATCTGTATCAGTGTAATCTTAATAGAATTGTAACTGAGTTAAGATAATTGACTTTATAATTGTAATTGGTATAGAAATTACTTCTAAAAAGGACAATTTAACCAAACACAGTGAACCATGTTACATTTCTGTCTCACAATTACACAGTTAATAATTATTAAAATATGATTCAGATCAAGTTTTCTCACAACATTTCAGTTCTTTTGAGGATCATTTTATCTTTATTTAAAAAACAACAACAAAAAACAGAAAAAACAAACCTTTACCTACTGCTTAGTTACTAATGAAGTTACTTATTGATAAAGGAGCTGATTTATCCACATATCTGCTCACACAGTTACTGACTTTGATACATCATTGTTTAATTAATTCTTTACCTAGTAACTTACATAGTAACTAACTTAGTTACTAATTCATATAGTTACTTACTTACTAAGGTATTTACATTGTATTAAACTCAATTACTTATTAACCAAGTTAGTCAATTACCTGGTTCATTAATTATTAATAGATCTAGTTTATTACTTACATATGACATACTTACATAGTCATCTAATGAGTTACATTGTTACTATTTACATAGTTACTGAAATTATTACATACTAACGTAGTTACACGTTTAACAATGTGATAACTCAGCTACATAATTACTTACATAATGGCTTATTAACTTAGTTACATACTAAGTTATTTATTATATTCGTTAAAATAGAGCTGGGCGATATGGACCAAAACTCATATCTCAATATTTTTTCTCAAAATGGTGATAAATGATAAACATAAATCTCAATCATTTTAATTCAATGACATTTCAGGGTTAAATTTTCTGATTAAATATTGCCACACAGACATTTCTTAACAAACAGTTTGATTGATCAATGAAGAATACTACTGATCTATGTTGTAAAATAAAGACATTTTTAGTGTTAAATAGAAGCTTAGAAATGTGTTTTTAATTTGAATTATGTGTCTTTTGTTTAGCTAGTAACAGAAAAACCTGTCTTTGAGTGGCCGCCATTTTTAATTGTCCATTATAGCAACCCCTTTAAGAATTGGCTCCGCCTCCTGCCAGATTTGAATACAGCAAGCCAATAACTGCAAGTACGCCAAATTTCATGCTTGTAGACACATTTGCACAAACAAACCAGAGACAGCACATGTGAGTGAGGTCTGGGTTAGGATGCACTCAGTCTGTGATTTTAATGCTGTTCTGAGAAGTAGAGTGTTATGGCAATTTTTATATTCATCATCATATCGTCAAATGTATGTTCATGTGTACAATTTGTCATGTTTTAATACATGATGACTCCATTACTCTTTACACTTTTGAACAGCTGAATCATGTTAGATTAAACAGTACAGATTGTATTGTACTCAGTGTAACACAGAGTCTGTGCTGAAGGCCAAAACTCAAACTCACGTGCAGATATACACGAACACACACACTATCAAGGATAGATAAGACTGGCGCCCAATCTTCCTCATAATATACACGTCTTCATCATCCTCAAATGTTTCCACTGTTGGGCACCTGACTCCTCCTTCTCCTCACCTCAGGGTGGAACTTTTCTGTTATCTGTATAAAAGCTTAAGCTGTGAAACTGTTAGTTAGAGTGGGTCTTGCCTTCTTGCTCTGCCACGAGCCTTTTGCCTTTCATTCTTTCAGGATGGAAGCTTCTTTTTACTCCTTTTTTATTTAGTTTTATAATAAACCTTTTTTATAAAATCATCAATGCCTGGCCTGGACTCCATCATTCAACCAGAGCAATGAATCATGTCTCCAAATGAGGTCAACCACAAATTTGCCGTGACAAGAGAAAGACTCCTAAAATGAGTATTTTAAAACAAAATAAGCTAGAAAAAATATATTGATACAGGCGATAATGTCATTTTCTTGAATCTCGATATATCACACAGCCCTACGTCAAAACACGCCACGCCTTCAACAACAACCACTGACATCTATGCCGTCACCTCACTTTGTTTCTAACTTCTTCGTCTATCGTCTGCAACATGTTTCTGTCTGCTCTGCGTTGCCAGATACAGCTGTCAAACCTCTGCTAGCATGTCCTGTAAACCTCCCTCAGTCACTAGAAACCCAACCTGGCAACGCAGCTTCTACACTGTCCATACGTTTTATACATTTTTCCTAAACGCTGCAATTGCTCACAAATAATCCCACAGTGGAAGAGGCTGAGGACGACTGGAGGCACTGGTATCTGTAATTTAAGTTACTTAATAGTTTGTTCAGTGTTTATGCTTTTAAACATCTTTCCTTCCTTAGACTGGATCATGTGTTGGAAAGAGAAACCATGAAAACAACTGCTAATGTTGCTACTGCTAATACTGCTAAAGCTAATGCTGCTAAAGCTAATGCTCATGGTCACATGACCTTCCTGTGAAAACACACGTATAAAGAAGTGAAGCTTCACACAAACACACTCTGAGAGACAAACCATTGGGCTGTACGTGGGAACACAGAGTTAGAACTTCACAACTAGTTTAGATCCAAATATTAATCTGAGGTTAAACATTTAACACCTGGTGATGGTAACGATGGAGGAACAGAGACCTTCACCTCCTCTAAAGCCTCGCTGTCCACCAGGACCCGCTCTGTGATTGGACACAAGCACACATGTGACCAATGAGAGCAGAGAGACGTGTGTGTGTGTGTGTGTAACCAATCATTGATAACAACACACAGTGATCATTAACATTCTGAACCACAACAGTCTGTTACTACGTGTTAAACTGGTTCCTTTAGTTTTCATTCATTCATAAACCTAAAGGTTTGTCAAGTTCATAAGATAAATGGTAAAAACTGTGTATTTACTAATTTAACTACAAGTTAAACGTGTAAATTCACTCATTAAACAAGTTAAAATAGACACTACATGGTTTTAAATTAGTTAAATGATTAGACTCAGACTTTAACTACTGTAATATATTTACTAATTTAACTATAAGTTAAATGTGTAGTTTTACACTAGTTAAACCAATATTTACTATTTTAACCAATGAAACCAGTGTATTTACTAATTTACTGTAACTAGAGCCTGCTCACATACTGTATAACTGTATGGTACGGGAGCTGCACTGAGGCAGATAGGAGGAGGCTTCAGAGGGTAATAAAAACGGCTCAAAGGATTGTTGGCTGCCCTCTCCCCTCCCTGACGGACATCTACACCTCACGCTGCCTCAACAGAGCACATAGCATCATCAAGGACAGTTCACACCCTGGTTTCCACATGTTCAACCTGTTGCCCTCTGGTAGGCGCTACAGATGTATCAAAGCTAGAACAAACAGACTCAAGAACAGTTTCTTTCCGAAAGGCATAACCATTCTGAACTCTCATATGCACTAAATCTACAATACCATACACTGTTATGCAATATTATCTAACTGGTGCAATATACTGGGTAATGTGCAATAGTTTCTATGCAATATGCTGGCACAGTATTATGTTAATACTGATATGAGTGTGTGAACTTTTTTTAAATCTATTTATATTGTATTCTTATTATTATTCTTATGTTTGTATTTTTATGGGGAGCTCTATCTCATTACATGTTATGTAATGATAATAAAAGGCTATTCTATTCTATCTATTCTTCTACTGTACAAGTTAAACCAAACGCTTTAATTAGTTTTAAACTAGTTAGTATTTACTATTTTAACTACACCCACCTCTGGGCTGGAGGCAGACCTGGTGGAGGTCCCGTCCTGCAGCGTGGCGTCCTGGTAGGAAACATGGGGTCCCTGGCCCAGCAGCTCCGTCAGGTGGTCCCTGTCCTGTAGGACCAGAACCTCCAACATGGCCGCCGTGTGCGTCCGTAGCTTTCCTGACGCCATGGCCTCGGCGTGTTTGACTCCACACGTCTGAGCGACGTGACAGATAGCGTCTGACCCGCTGAGGTGACCCAGGTCCTGTGGGCGGGCAAACAGGAAGTGGTTCTCCTGAGGAACGTCGCACCTCAGACGAGTCATGACCAGCAGCTTCATGGACGCCAGCGCGTGGGCAGTGACGAACACGGGCGCGTTCTGAGCGTTCCTGTCTCGTATCTGCAGGTGGATGAAGTTCTTCCTGAGCATCTCCTCACGTTTGGACGGCATGACGTTCTGGTCCAGGTGAACATCACATGACAACGCTGTCAGATGCATGTCAGACACGTCCTGGTCACTGTGACCGTTAAACAGCATCACCTCACACAGCGTGAGCTCTGCAAGCTCCTCCCACCTCTCCTGACTGGGTTACTCTCCCAGCATGCTTTGCAGCTCCTTCCTCTGCGTGTTCAGATATCGGTGAATAGTTCTCACGTCTTCTGCAAACACACAAAGCTGCGGCGCAGAGGGAAAGTTGGTAGGAAGAACAAAGTCGGTGATGGTTTGAAGTTTTCCCGTGGTCCAACCCTGAAGAAGCAGTCGGCCTGTGTCGCGCATTCTCTGTCTGATGTACTCTCGCTTCAGGAAGAGCTCCTCCTCCAGCTTCAGGACGTACCTGTCGCTGCACACGGCCTCCGTCACCTGGTCCTGATGCATTTCCCGCAGCAGCTTCAGGAAGTCTGAGTTTAGGCGGCGTGTGGGCGGGGCCTTCAGAGCATTGTGGACCGCCCTCTCGTCCGCCTCCCATCGTACTCTTTCCTGGCACGTCTGCATGTGACGCCGTAGGAACTTCCTTTTTAAAAACGCCTCGCAGTTAAAGCAGTGCGTGTAGTCGCTGGCGTTCACAGGCGCGTTGGACTGCTTCAGTGGGATGGTTAGGCCCCGCCCCTCCCTCAGCACCTGGATGTTGTGGGCGCGGTTCCCTCGGTTGGTCAGTAGCCTGAGGCGTACGCAGCGCTCCACGGAGCCCTTTAGGAACGTGAACGCCCGCTCCACCTCGGGCTCATGTTGATGTTTGCGTTCGAGGTGTCGGGCCATTTTGCCTTGAGGCTTGGAGCAGTAGAGGCAGTAGAACCTCTTGTTGTAAACCGTCCCGCCCTCGCTCTTCTTCACCAGCGTCATCACAGACACGCCAGCGGCCACGGCGTCCGTATCTGTGGGTGGACATGACCCTCTCACGCTGACGATCTTTGGTGTCGTTGACTGAGTTTCAGACACAGACTGAGTGTCCGTGTCCTCGTCCTCTGAGGTTCTGGATTCGTCAGCAGACGCAGGAACACACGTGTCCTCGTTCATCTGAAAAGACAGAGAACCTTCAGGAAAGTCCTCAAACATCTCAACGCTCTGCTGAAAGAAATAAGAAGACTAAATGTGTTGTTTTCACACCATGGGACAAACAAGTGTGTAAATAAACACAAAAAAACACACAATGATTAAAAAAGACAAAATGAAAACAAAAATGATGAGGTCACACTGAGCATCTTTGTCCAACTCACAAGGTGAGAAGTTGAGGAAGAAGTTCTCATCATCCAGGCTGTTGGAGCGAGGCAGCTTCTGCAAAACAAACATCATGAAGAAGAGTTCAAAGGTCGTCAGGATGACTTTAGTTTCTACAACAAGATCAACATTAGTTCCTCAGAATTAGCCACTGGTCCACATACAGGTTTCATACACTGATCAGCTGTAACATTGTGACTCCTCCCCTCACACTTCCTCACAGTCTGTCCAAGAAAATCCTTCAGCTTCAGGATTTAGAAGGTGGAGAATCCGTGACACCATGACTCGGCACTCAGGTAGGCAAGGGAGTTCAAACTATGACTCAGCAACAATAAATAGGTACACACCTTAAACTATGAGTCAGCACTCTGTAGGCCAGAGTTCAATGTATGAGCGATGAGGCTAATTACCATTCTGCCTTATACTCTAAAGAGTGACGAGAAACCATGACTCGGCGCCCATGTAGGCATGAGTCCAAACTATGACTCAGCAATAACAAATGGGTATGCAGCTTAAATCATGACTCAGCAGGCTAAAGTTTAAACAATTAGTTCAGTGCCCGTCAGAAGTATGTATTCACATAGTAGGAGGAGCTTAAGTAGAGTTGTCAATTATGACCAAATGAGTGTGTTTGAAGGTTGTATGTACATAGAGGTGTACATACTGTACTCTGTAGTGTTATAAAGGGATTATTTATGGGTGTAAAATAAAATAGTGTGTGTGATTTATCTGGTTTAATTCTATGAACATGATGTTTGTTTTTACTCATTTTTATATTTTTTTCATTTGGTGTTTTTCTGTAATGTATGTTTTTTGGAGTCATTGTGTATTTTTGTGCATATTTGTTGCCATAGTAGTGTGATTCTGGAGTAATTTTGTGTATTTCTTGTATAAATATTTAGTTTTGTGTATTTAGAGTCAGTTTCATATTTTTGTTGTTGGGGGTATTTTTCTGTAATGTATTTTTTTGAAGTCATTTTGTGTTTTTTTTTTTTAGCCTTTTTGTATATTTTTTGTGCATTTCTGTTGTTTTGTGTATAAATATTTAGTTTTTTGTTTTGTTTTACTCATTTAGTATATTTTTATTATAAATACTGTGTGGGTGTGGCTACCTCCATCTCCTCCGTGGGTTATCTCTCACACACGTGCACGTCACATAATCCGTCACAGGTTGTTGAGATTTAAAAGAAAAAAAAAACCCAGAAGAACCACAAAAAATAAACATTTTGCAACACCAAAGTTGCAACTCTCTCTAAACGGCTCTGTGTGTGTGTGTGTGTGTGTGTGTGTGTCTTCAGTAAAATCAAAAATACTAAAACAAGACCCAGCTACAGTGAACAGGCTAATTACTCATTTGCCTTACATTCTGAAGAGCGGCGACACTATGACTCAGCACTCACGTAGGCAATGCTCTGACTCAGCAATATTACACAGGAAAGCTGCTTAAACCATGACTCAGCACTTAGGTAGGTAAGGGTTCAAAGTATGATTCAGCTATAATACATAGGTAAGCTGCTTAAATCATGACCCAGCAAAATCAAACTAAGACTCTGCAACAGCTGTAGCAAAGAGGATAATTACCGTTCTGTCTTTTATTCTGGTGACTCAGCTACTGAGGAACTCAAACCGTGGTTCCGGTGACACTGGGCGGCCCAAAGTGTGCTGATAAAATCTCCTTCATCAGTCGCAGCGTTAGTTGTTGATGAGTGGCACGATGGATTCACGTCATATTGAAGTTCACGCCAAACTCAGAGAAACCATCTGAATGTTCCGTAGAACAGGTTTGTTCTCCTCCGGTCCATCTGCTGAAGGTTGAAAGTTCCCACTGATGATCAACTGTGTTTTTCTTATTATTGGAACTCTGTTCAAATTGACCAACGTCAACACAAAAACCATCTTAAACAGCACAGGAAGTGGGAGTGGTCATAATGCTGTGGCTGATCGGTGTATGATAAACTAAATCAAACACATTCTAAATGACACAATTTATTTGTGATGATAATCGAGGAAAAATAAACGTCAATCTAAATTGTTTGGAGGTAAAAACCAGGACTTACCGAATGGACGCGTTGACTTTGAATTGTGCGTTTCAGGAGAGTTTGTTTCCACAATCGGGATGTTTGGGATGAGAACCATTTGGTTAATATAGCCACACACACACACACACACACACACACACACACACACACACACACACACACACACACACACACACACACACACACACACACACACACACACACACACACACACACACACACACACACACACACCTAATATCAGCCTGTCTGTGTGACGCATGCAAAGTCCTACTGTGTATTAAACAGTGAACGCACCACACGGAACAGTGGAACCTTCAGGGTTTATTCTGTTTTTTAAAAACTAATTGTATTTAAAATAAAATTGGTTTGTACAATTAATTATTTAACTTTAAATAAAAACAGATCTGTTCTTGAAATTAAATGTTTAAGCTTGTTTTTAACTCAATACAAAAATCTTCTCTGTTGAATATGAAACAAAATCATCACAAAACACTGATTTAACGTGTGCATCGTTCCTTAAAAAGAACATAATGTGAGGCTGCAGATAACATTCAGTCACAGAACAAGCCTTTATTGACCAATGGGATGATTTTTCCTACTTTTGGACACATTGGATGATAATTCTCAGGATTTAAAACAAAGCTTCAACGCACGAGCAGTCTTTGAACGCCTCGCACCAACGAGGTGACGACTTAAATCCAGGAGAGTCAAAGTCAAACTAGAAAAATGATCCAAACTCAAAGTAATGAACCAACATTGATTACAGAGCCCCAAAGTCACAGGATTTGATTCATTTAACTCCATGAGTTTTAAACGACGGCATAAACACGTTCCAGTGATTAAAGGTTTTCCCGCGTTCATGTAAAACTTTTATAAAAACTAACATTACATATTATAACACTGGGGCTATCATAAGCTCCTCCTACTTTTCAATATTGACCAAACTTTGAGACAACGGTATAAATAATATATATAAATACTAAGGGTATCACGAGTCATCCATTAAAATCGATGAATCAATAAATATTCCCACGATCCAACTCTATCAATCTTTGCTCGGCTAGTTGTCCTTCCTGATGACACATATCATTTAAAATGTTTTTAAAAGGTAAGTCAGTAAAATGATGGTCCATTGTTCTATGAATCTGTGATAACCACATTTATTTATTCATCTGAATAATATCCACTGTTATCCAGGAACGTTTATTATTATTATTATAGTCATCTTAAAGATGGAAATCATGGTTTTAATCACTAATAAAATGGTTCAAAGTGACCAAAAATGGTGGAAAAGGTGGTGAAATGGGATTTTAAAAACCACAGAAATGAATTAAAAGTTGCAAATTTGAGTGGATAAAAACAGACAGAAAAAGTGACAATAATGGGTCAACATACAGTATGTGACTTAATGTGGAAAAAATGAGCAGAAAAGACATTGAAATGTGATGTAGAAGTGTCAGAAATGGGAGTAATGTAGCAAAAATGCATTAAAAGGAGCAAAAATATGGTAAGAAAAAAGGGTAAAAATTAGCAAAAATTGGCTCAAGTTGTTCAAAAATTAGACTTAGTTTCTTGACAGCATCTGGCGACCCCCCTCCCACAGCCTCACGACCCAAAATGTGGTCCTGACCCCAAGGTTGAGAACCGTTGTGTTCACTGCAGCAGCAGCACATGTAGCATTAGCTCGTTAGCATTAGCTCTGCAGAAGCCTCATGACAACCATCATGTTAAAAGGTTCAACCACTGCTCATTTAACCTGAACACATCAATATTTATATTAATATTGTATTATTTTAATGTATAAAAACAATCAGTAGAGTCAGGTAAACCCAATATGTATTTTTATTGAAAACATATTGATTATTGAAAAGTTAACATCCAGGTCATTTAAACTGAAATGTTGGTTGGACTTTATTCAAATAAAATGTGAATATATTTGACATTAAATGTTATTTACTTGTTTGTTCATGTCCATCATAAATTTATAGATGATTCATTTATAATAAATAATAATCTATAATAATACTAATCTAGACAATAATCTAGTAAAAACTCACCTGTACTGTCTGGTATCAGGGATTATTTTAACCTCACACTTTACACATTATTATTTTGGATAAAAATTCACTGAATCATTTCAGATTAAACTGTTCTAAAATCCATGAATCAAATCATTGCCTCCTAATATATAGAATAATATCCTGCTGCCTGTCTGCTTTGAAGCCTGGCTAACTTATGCTAGCTATGCTAACTTATGCTAGCTATGTTAACTTATGCTAAAGGCTTTCAAAGGTCGTTTTCCAACCAATGACATTTTGTAACAATATGTTTATTTCTATATTTTTTAAAAAAAACACCGCCCTGATAGAAATGCTAACCACCATTAGCATTTTACACATCAACGTGTCTGTTTTAACACGTTATGGCAGTGTTTTTCAACCTTGGGGCGGTGACCCCATGTGGGGTTGCCTGGAATTTAAATGGGGTCACATGAAATGTCTCGTAATTGATAAACAAAGAATAATTACTAAAAATATATATATTTTAAATAATTTGTTTCATAATTTCACTTTGTTAAAATATAAAATTAATAAATACATGGTTAAAATAAATATCTGCAGCTGGTTCAAATTCTTTGACATTTGTTATATTAAAATGGGGTCACGATCCAAAAAAGGTTTGGAACCACTCCCTTATGGGTTAATATGGGTTTGATTTTTCTCTCTTTTCCTCTAATATCATTGGCTTTAAACATGTTCTGTCGCACATTTCTATATTCATTTTCATTTCGATATTAAAATGTGATTTAATTTGTTTATTTATTCTTACATTTCGCTGCAATTTTACAAAAAGCTCCTGTAACTTTTATCTTCCCAAAACTGTTGAATAAATACTAAAAATATGAAAGAGGAACAAAGCAAACAAACAGTGATTGGAGGATTGTGTGTTTAGCACGTGGCTCCGCCCTCGTCCATGTGAGTCGTGCTAAACGTGGCGTCATACGTCCAGGTGGATCCTCTGGTGGCGCTTCAGGTTACATTTCTGCGTGAAGCGTTTCCCACAGGCCTGACAGCAGTATGGTCTCTCCCCGGTGTGGACCCTCCGGTGGGCCTTCAGGTTGCTGTGTTTGGTGAAGGTGCGCCCGCACAGAGAGCAGCAGAACGGTCTCTCCCCCGTGTGGATGTGTAGGTGGGCCTTCAGGTTGGAGGGGTGGGAAAAGCACTTCCCGCACTGACCGCAGCGCAGGAAGTGTCTCGGGCCGGCGTGGACGCGAGCGTGGGTGTCCGGCGGCGGCGCGGGATGATGGGACTTAATGTCGGGCCACGTGGCGGCGGTTTGTAGGCGTGGGTGGAGCGTGACGGCGGAGGGAGGAGCAGGAGGAGGAGGGGCTTTGGACGTGGAAGGCAAGCGGCAGAGAGTGGTGAGGGGCGGAGCTACTGCGGAGCTGTTGGAGTGCATGTGAACAAGTCTTTTGGGCGCTCGCTGAGGAAGAGAAGTCGACGCCTGGAGGCGAACGCTAGCACCCGTTCTGCACTGCAGCGCCGCGGGTTGAGGATGACCTACGACCCGTTTGTGCATCTCTGATCTGACGTTTACAGCGACCACCAGCGATTGGCTGTCCGTGCGCTCGCCACGGTCACTGTCTGACCCAGGCTCAGAACACGTTGGAGGAACATCTGAGCAGACACCGTGGCGTTGGGACGTCTCGGGCTCCTGTTCAGCCTTTAAGTCTTCAGACAATCCAGGAGAACTACGTACCTGTGACTCCGCCCAGCCTGTGTCACTGTGATTACGATGAGCAGCATCTGTTCCACTTGCCCCCCGTCTCGCCACTTCTAC
Organism: Gouania willdenowi; assembly: GCF_900634775.1. Classification (NCBI taxonomy): domain Eukaryota; kingdom Metazoa; phylum Chordata; class Actinopteri; order Blenniiformes; family Gobiesocidae; genus Gouania; species Gouania willdenowi. Next base: position 45,106,604 of record NC_041044.1, read on the forward strand.
GGAAACACAAAAACACAAGAGCTCATGATAAAAACAATCATTAAATGTGTTTATTGACCATAAAAAGTACATTAACTCAGAGAAAAGCCTAAGACTTGCTAAACACTGTCGTTCCTGATATGACCACAGGGGGGCGCACTGTTTCAATCATAGAAACAGCTCATTAACAGGTGATGTACCCTAAACCAGACGTTCTCAACCTTGGCGTCAGGACCCCATTTGAGTTTGCAAAAAACTGTGAGAGAAGCATCTTAGGGCCAACATTCATTAATATGTACTGTCCCTACTTAAACAAAAGAATAAATACATAAATAAATAAGAAACAATGTGAACAATTTCAGTATTTTTTTGCTCATTTTAACCTATTTACAGTACATCATACACCTATATTTCATTTTAGTTACATTACTCCCATTTCTGACACTTCACTATGGGATCAAATTAGGGTCATAAATATTTTGTGTCTGCAAAAAAATCTGTGTGAAAAAATTGGGGTCGACCGATGAAAAATAGCCTTCTGGGTAATTCTGACTTTTTAACCATGTTTGTTCATGTGTTATATTGTCTCCTTTCAAATAAACCAATCTAATCTAATCTAATCTAATTATTTATATTTATAAACCATTTGGTGTGTGTGAAAAATATTTACACCTGTAAAAACCATTGTGTGTGTGTGTGAGAGGTTTTCTGTTACAGTAAACAGGTGAGTTCCAGCAGGAAGCCCTCCGATGGTGTTTTGTAAGCTGAGAGCTGATTGGCTGGTCTACAAACGTAATAAAACCAGGGTCACAATTCATCTGTGTATTTGGTTTTGTACTTGTAAGAAAAGTACACACACAGGTGTAAATATTTTTCACACAGATTTTTTTTGCAGACAATATCTTTATGACCTTAATTTGATCCCATACTTCTACATCAAATGTTAAAATCAATAAAGCGTGTTCAAAGGCAGACAAAGAGGATACAAACCTTGGCCTTTCCTGCTCCAAACTCCCAAATGTAAAGGTGTTTCAACATCTTCCTCCTTTATCCCCACACCCTCCTCTTCCTCAGTGAGCTGCAGATTACAGAGCAAAACACTTTAACACATTCAGTGCCAGACGTTTTTAAGCATTTTGACTGATTTTTAAAGACCCACAGAATATTTTGTACTATCTGAATTCTGACACCAGATTAAAGTCTCTAATTTCATCAAAAAAATGATTTAGTTTCTAGCTTGTTTCGTTCTTCTGTAATCATCAGTTGAATAGAGGCAAGTTTCACACAAATCACCAGTTTGTGACAAAAAAATGAGAAAAACGTCTTTTTCTGAAATAATCTATTAGTGACTTTCAAACTACTGTTTTTTGCTTTAGTGACACCTCAACATTAGTTTCCTTCTATAAAACTATAAAAACACTGAGACCAGGCTTTAAATGACAACATTATTATTATTTTATTATCTATGTCAGAGTTGAATGGATTTCTTACTGTATTTTGGCGTTCCTACAAGTCTCTCCCCCGTCATTCTCCACACACGCATCTTCCTCCTCCTCCCAGACATGCCGAGTGTTTTTTTTATTGTTTTCTCTCACCATCACCACACTCTGAATAGTTCCACACATGCTCTGGTTGAGTGTGAGCTGCTGTGAACTTCAGCATCATCTCTCGTAGCGCCATTTTCTGTCTCGTAAACTCTTTTTCTCTCCCTCTGAGCTCTGCCCATCACGGGTGATCTCTGATTGCTACCGCCTACACGTCACCTATTATTTTGCTATCTGGCTCAGAGGCTTACTGTATTTTGTATTTGGCCCCCTCCCCCCGTCAATCACACAGACGTAACTTCCTCTTCCTCCCGACACGCAAAGCTGACCTGTTTGGCCCTGTTAGTTGTTGGTTTTATCACGATCACAACATAATCAATAATCCACTCAGGTCCACATGTTCTGTGTTAGTATGTGGAGCAGTGAGCTGATGGATACATCACAATATCACTTCATAGCGCCATGATCTCCCTCGTCCCTGTTTCTTCCTCTTTAGCTAATGGTAGCATCAGTGGCTAATCACACTTCTAAAGGTGTACTGCTGCCACCTTCAGGGCACAGTTGGTCACTACATCACATTACAGCTTAGATATTGATGAGGGACCTCCTCCAGGGTGTTTTCTAGTAATCTCTGTGATAAAACGCAAATAATGAGTTTTCTCGTTAGCACAGCAAACCTAAACAATGGTTGATACTTGCTAAGCTAGCCTAAACTTGTGGGATTGGTTGCTTAATGCGAAGATAACCCAAACATGTGGGATTTGATGCTACCTGCTAAGCTAACCTAAACATCTGGGAATGGTTGCTACCTGCTAAACTAATCCAAACAAGTGGAACTGGTTGCCTCATGCTAAGCTAATCCAAACATGTGGAACTGGTTGCTACATGCTAAGCTAACCTAAACATCCGGAAATGGTTGCTACTTGATAAGCTAGCCCAAAGATGTAGGACTGGTTTGCTCAATGCTAAAATAACCCAAACATGTGGGATTTGTTGCTAACTGCTAAGCTAGTCCAAACATGTGGGACTATTTGCTACATGTTAAGCTAACCCAAACATGTGGAATTTGATGCTATCTGCTAAGCTAACCTAAAAAACTGGGAATGATTGTTACCTGCTAAGCTAGCCTAAACATGTGGGACTGGTTGTCTCATGCTAAGCTAATCCAAACATGTGGGACTGGTTGCTACCTGCTAAGCTAACCTAAACATGTACGACTGGTTACTTAATCCCAAATTAACCTAAACATCTGGGAATGGTTGCTACCTGCTAAACTAATCCAAACAAGTGGAACTGGTTGCCTCATGCTAAGCTAATCCAAACATGTGGAACTGGTTGCTACATGCTAAGCTAACCTAAACATCCGGAAATGGTTGCTACTTGATAAGCTAGCCCAAAGATGTAGGACTGGTTTGCTCAATGCTAAAATAACCCAAACATGTGGGATTTGTTGCTAACTGCTAAGCTAGTCCAAACATGTGGGACTATTTGCTACATGTTAAGCTAACCCAAACATGTGGAATTTGATGCTATCTGCTAAGCTAACCTAAAAAACTGGGAATGATTGTTACCTGCTAAGCTAGCCTAAACATGTGGGACTGGTTGTCTCATGCTAAGCTAATCCAAACATGTGGGACTGGTTGCTACCTGCTAAGCTAACCTAAACATGTACGACTGGTTACTTAATCCCAAATTAACCTAAACATGTGGGACTGGTTGCTACGTGCTAAGTTAACTTAAACACGTGGGACTGGTTGCTACATGCTAAGTTAACCTAAACATGTGGGACTGGTTGCTACGTGCTAAGCTAACCCAAACATGTGGGACTGGTTGCTACATGCTAAGTTAACCTAAACACGTGGGACTGGTTGCTACGTGCTAAGCTAACCCAAACATGTGGGACTGGTTGCTACGTGCTAAGCTAACCCAAACATGTGGGACTGGTTGCTACGTGCTAAGCTAATCCAAACATGTGGGACTGTGAACTGACCTTTTCTTTACTGTGGCTGCTCTGAGAGCTTCCAGTGAGTTTTTCTTCTTTACAGCTCGATATCCAATCGTCCAGAGATTCCTCCTCATTTTTCACAAAACTAATGCCTGGATTATCTAGAGAACAAGCAAACATTAGAGAATGAAGAAGAAGAAGAAGAACAGAGACATGTAAAAATCAATCATTGACACGGTTTTTATTGTATATATGTAACAGCATACAATATTTAAGCTGATTTAAAGTACAACATGTTAGTTTGGTGGATAATTTTTTAATTGTTAACAGTGGTTAGCACGTCCGCCCCACAGCAAGAAGGTCCTGGGTTCAAGCGCTGGGGTGGACTTGGGTCCTTTCTGTGTGGAGTTTGCATGTTCTCCCCGTGCTGCGTGAGTTTCCTCCAGGTACTCCGGCTTCTTCCCACAATCCAAAAACATGACTGTAAGGTTGATTGAGTCTCTAAATTGCCCATAGGAGTGAATGAGAGAGTGAATGGTTGTCTGTGTCTGTGTTGCCCTGTGATGGACTGGCGCCCTGTCCAGGGTGTACCCCCGCCCAGCGCCCTATGAGAGCCGGAGATTGGCACCAGCAGACCCCCGCGACCCTGATAAATGGGAATAAGCGGGTATGAAAATGAAATGAATGTGCTCAAAATGACCTGAGAGAGAGGCAACGGTCTTGAGATGGTGTGCACCTGATCTAGTTTTTTGCCTGATAGTATGGATGCAGGAGTTGTGACCTTCAGGTCCGACATTATATTAACCAAATGCAGAAGGGATGTTCACAAGTGGGCTGGGACAATATTCTGTTCAAAATATTTATAGAGGCTGATGGAGCTGGCTCTAACCAGAAACTCATCTCAAGAATCTACAACAAACAAAATATAGTTCACTGTATGTAAAACAAAAATAGAACTTATGTGAGATACAATGGAAAAATCCTATGAGCAGCTTAAAAGGGACACTACACAAATTCCTCTGCATGGTGGCAACAGTGTGGGTGTCTCAAAGCAAACCATTTTCACGTGTTCTGGTCCTGTGCATCATTGATCCCATTGTAGCAGGAGGTACCTACCATTTCACAAAGTGCTTTTCAGACAGACATTCAATTTACATGTGAATCATTATACTTGGCTGCCATAACATCAGAAAAAGTTTCTTCTAATGTCAAATACCATTATTGGATGCTAAGTGCTGCTAGCAGAAACGCTATCACTAGAAAGTGGTTAAAACCAAAAAATATTACCTTTGCTTTAAGAATGCAACAAGGAACTTTTTTGAAAAGATGGAAAAATGAATAACGTTTGTCACGCCAATACAACCATAATTTGTCTAAAGTCTATTTTTGTGTATTTTTCTTTTTTCTTCCCTCTGTAGAGGCTTTATGGGTCAATGAGGTGATGAATTAGTTATTATTTTCAATGGTTATTACTGGATGTATGGATGTCTGATGGGTCCTTTCACGCTTGTACTGTTTACTGGTTCTGGGATACTTTACTGTGGGCCATACGATATGTATTATCATTGACTGTATGGACCTGGAAAATTATAATTTAAAAAAAAAGTGATGGTTTCACAGAGCAGACGGAGTCTCACCTTCCTCAGCAGTTTCTGCTGCAGTGTCACCACACACACTCCCACACTTCCCAGTTGGTGCTCCTCCATCGTCCCCGTGTTCTCTCTCTGTCCACTGCAGCTGCAGCCTCAGAGCCTCCAACTCCTGATCCCTGCGCCGCACCTACACACACACACACACACACACACACACACACACAAGTTCATCACAGATACGTTCAAGCGCCTTCACAGTGCTTCTCTGAAATAGCTCCGCCTTCTTTGTCGGCTCCTCCTCTTTGTTTTGCAGCTGGTAAAGCCAGTCACATGAAACACGGTAAACTGGGACTTGAAGGTGATTAAAAACATCACAGAGGTTTTTGACCTTCAGAATAATGACAAACTATAATTGCTCTTAAAGACCGAGGCTTGTTCTGTTTTTGTTCTTGATGTTTAAGGTTTGTCAATCTTCTCAATCACAGTGACCTGCTTATATTTTAGGGAGGATCTAAAAAGGAAAAGGGACTCACAGTCCATCACTGTGTGCTGTTGATAAATTAGGGCTTTAATGTAACTGAATCACAGAATAAAACCAATAAAAACAGAATCCACCGTTAAACATAGAAAGTGACAAAATGTGGATGAAACGCTGTCATTGTGACGATTGTCTGGGGAAACGTTTGAAGGAACCGTTAAATCGGTGCACCACCACCAATGTTTTCACAAAAAATTAAAAAACATTTCTCAAAAGAACCTAGAATTCACTTTATTGGATTTAATGGTAAAATCTAAATCTGAGTAAATAAAGTGTTTTGTAAAATCTCATAAAAATCTCTCTCTCTGTGTGCTCACGTAAAGCAACAGTGAATGCACCGAGTATCAACACCAATGTGCACCTTTGGAGTGTGCACGGTCCGTGAACGTAGCCAGACATAACGAGTCGATCACTGAGTGCACGCTCACATTGAGAGCAACAGTAAAAATGAAGAATGTGCTGAGCTCAGCAATAAAGCGTACACACTCATCAGAATCATCATAGAGGGACCAGAACTGATGGACTATGATACCAGGACAGATGTTCAGCTGTGGTTCTCTCAGAGCAGGGGTCTGCAACCTGTGGCTCTGGGGCCTAATGTGGCCCTTTGACTCTTATACAATGGCTCCCTATAGCTTTAAGAAAACAATTGAAATAAATAGCTATTTTTTACAGAGACTCTTAATGATTAATGACAAATAAAATCATGATATAACAATTTAACCTAAAATAAATCATGTTGTACAATGACTCAGCACCTTCCTACTTCACCTCCTACAACATCTACAGACAGGGCATTAAACCCTTAAATCTGACTTGCTGATATCTGTAGAAACACTATAAAATTATTTGTACAATGAGATAAACTGTGAACCACTTCTTTATCGATAATTGTTCAGTGAGATCACCATTTAATTCAATAAAGAAACTGAACCGAATATACATCCCGATTTAATTTATATCTTACTCTTGAAATCGATCTTAAGAGTTGTCACAATATTAAACGTTCACAGAAACTGCATAACAAATAAATCCCACTAACAGTTGATTGTATTACATTTGGTTACTTTTCTAATGATAAAAACATAGACTTTGTTGTTAATAATTTCATATTGACAGCCAAATTCTCCATACATAAATGCTGATTTAAATAATTGATAAATAAAACACCCTAGTTTCTTATTTTGGAAAATGACTTTATTCTGCTTGTGAAATCCCTGAAAATATTGAAAAAGGATTCTGCACTGAAACTCTGTACACTGTTAGAGCAAATTATGTTCATATAATTTAACTCATGTCCTGACCCTGGTGCGCTTTTGTTGATTTGTTATTGGTGTTACTTGAATTAAGAGCTTAAACAGGTCAGAAGTACGCTGCAGCTAACGGGGCTGTTTACACATTCTTAAAGAGACAGTGTCCTGAATGTGATTTACTTTAAAAACTACTTTCAACAACTCAGAGCTGCCCTGAAAAAATCATCACTACATCATTTAATCACATTTCAGCCTTAATGAAGGAAAAAGTCCAAATGTAGTTATTGTGCTGCTAGTGATTAATAAAAGGGTCTTTGTGGCTCCACTGACTTTGACTTATTATTGTTTTTATTGTAAAATTATTGATAAAAAATAAATAGTTTATATCACCTACTGTCATTTAGAGTAAAAATATATAGATATGAATATTGGTCCATATCACCCAGGCCTAATGTAACCAAAGCAGTAACGTTTTATCTTGTAAAGGATATGATTGTCTAAACTGTGTGAAATGAGGCGTTAAAACACTGTTTAAAGTATGATTTTATTAATATGAGTGTGTTACCTTAATAACTAATAGAAATCACTAGACTGATATGATGCTTTGTTATGTAGCATGTGATGCTAATGCTAATGCTACACTACTTTAGTTAAACAAAGTAAAAAGACTGTGTGACTATAAGAACATGTCAGACCTTTAGTTTAATGTTAATTATACTTATAACCAGTTTGATAAATTACTTACATACAATTTAAAAAAATATTTGAAAATGATCTTGTCTTAAATGATCTTTTATTCCTTTTTTATATTTAGGGTGATGATTTTAAGTAGGTGAATTGGTTTGTTTTATTGGTAAATAACTTAAAAATAGTGTAAATGATTTAAATGAAAAAAATCGTATTGTGATCGTGATTTTATAAAGAATAAATCGTGATGTGATATTTTTCTCCATATCACCCACTTCTATGTGTGTATGTCTGTGTTAGACATTAACTTAAATGAATTAAAACTTATTCAGCTACTACTTCAGCTACTACTTATCCAGCATAACGTGGATGGCTGTTCATCATAGGAATGGGATCCACACAAGGTTCCTGCTGCTTAACAGAAGGTTTTCCTTGCCGCCATGATGAATTCATGTTGGGTGTGGGATACATATGTATGTGTATATACGTATATATGCATATGTGTGTATCCATAAAATGAAGAGTCCGTCCTTAAGACTGCTCTACTGTAAAGTGCCTTGAGATACCATTGGTTATGATTTGGCGCTATACAAATAAAGATTGATTGATTGATTGATTGATACAAGGAGAGCTGAGGTAAAGGTAGCACTGCCTTGGGCCACAGTGTTTTAAGTGGGAGCCTCTGTCATCATCAACATCTGTGATAAACACCTACAACATGAGACATGTCCCCAGATCAATGATGGACAGTTGTTCATATGAAATATTGACTAATAAATGTATTTTGTCAAAATTCTTGTTAGTTTTCATTTGTAATTTTTGGTTGATTAAAACTAGCATCAGGAGGCCACAGTGCAGGGAGAGCTGCTGGTATGGAGGTGATGACATCATTCTGAAGGTAGAAATCAACATTAAAACATGAGTCAGGTTAAAAAATGACTTTTTTTCGCTAGAACACATCAGATCACTAAAGTCTCACTCTTGTTATTCTCTGAAACTTGAGAGCCCTGTAGTGTGAGTAGGGCCGATGTCTCTCTGTATACAATCTCAGGTACTGAACTCGAAAACTCTACCAATTGATAAATATATTAACGGTGTTTTTGATGAGTAAATCTGTGTTTTACCTGCACAAACACCACCTCCTCCACCAGCCTGCTGACCTCAAACATCGCCGTCTTCACCGCGGTCTCCATCACCTCCGACAGCTGAGCCTGGAAGTCAACGATCAGGGATTCCAGTTCCGACATGTGTGCGGCCTGTGTAGATTCAAACACACACTGATGTTTGTACATGTTCTTCCTGCTTTTCACTCACACATCCTCCTAACGCTCACCTGTCGCAATGTTTACATCCAATGCTAACGGGAAGCTAGCCCTGAAGCTAACGCGTCACTTGGCTTAGCTGCGGTGCCCATGCGCTTCATTCTGCGCAGTTTTTGCATTAAATAAATGATTTCAAGTGTTCGTAAGTCTTTAAAACGCCGCTAAATCTCTTAATATTAACACACAGCGCCAACACTGCACTATTTGTATTCACGCTACGTCAAACAAGACGGAGTACGGAAGCCTGAGCAGCAGCAGGCCAAAAAGGACGAAACGCGCTTAGGAAACGTTAGATGAGGAAATAAAAGCCAGAATTCTGTTTTTACTTTGTTTAAAGTAGAAATGTTTAAATACAACAAAAGAAGAAACGAAGGAAACACCCATTGTTATGACGTCACATGCGCGCAATCAGCACGTTTTTAATCAGTATTCAACATGTTATTTGTATTTGCCTGAAATGTGACTTTTACACGTTTTTCTTCTACCAATGAGATCATTTCTTTTCTTCTTTAGTTTGTGAATTAGTAAATGGTATTTTCTGTATTCGTTGTACTATATTCATGTTATACTTATTATTATTATTATTATTATTATTGTTGTTGTTGTTGTTGTTGTTGTTGTTGTTGTTGTTGTTGTTGTTGTTGTTGTTGTTGTTGTTGTTATCTAATCTAACTCAGCTGAGTTTTACTTTTCAGACAAAAATCTTTGGACACCAACAGTGAACACTCACATTTCTTTCAACGTCCAAAAAACGTTAATAAATAACAAGCAGACTCGTCAATGCATAATATTATAAATATAATTTCTCTGTGAATCCCACAAAGATTTAGAAAACGTCACATTTCTCTTCGTTCCTGTCATCAACATGTTCTGCTGACTCTTTAGGTGATCCAGGCCTTTGAGGAGAAACTTCCCAGCTGTACACATATGGAATAAATAAAAAATAAATCATTCATTAAAGTCAGACTTTAAGATATGATTATTTTTTTATGGATTTAAAAATCACAGAATAAAGTTAAAATTCTGGTTTATTTTTTTCTGATTTTTACTTTGGATTCATTGATTGAAGTCAGAATTGAGCTGGAAATGTTTTGTTTTTTCTCAGCCTTTTTCAAGAATATTTAATATATATATATATATATATATATTTAAAGAAACGGTTAACATAAAATCCAAGATTTTTTTATGTTCCCGAGTTGAATGTATAAAGTCAGAATCCTGCTGATTTTCTATAAAAAAGATTTTCAGAATTTTTACCACATATTGACATTGGATTTTAGGTGTTTTGGAATAAAAGTCCAAATGTATAGATTTTATTGCATAAAAATCAGTGATTAATACAAAAATATCTGAAGAAAGTTACAAATCCCAAACAAAATTCTTGAATCTGAAATATAAATCAAAATGTAATCGGAAGTCTGAGGAAAACTTTAACAATAATAATAATATCGTTAATTAATAAAATACTCAGACATTTTAGAATTCTGAAATCTATAAAGAATTCAAAATAAAACTGAGATTAAAGCCCTAAATCAGGGTAACAGTGTTTCCTCTCATAAAGCTGCTCCATATTTTTCAACGATTTTCAGAATTTTTACCAGACTATTACAGTGCCCGTCAGAAGTATGTATTCATATAGTGGGAGGAGCTTAAGTAGTCAATTATGTCCAAATGAGTATGTGTTTGAAGGTTGGATGAACATAGAGGTGTACATACTGTACTCTGTAGTGTTATAAAGGGCTTATTTGTGGGTGTAATTTCTTCGTGGGCCGCTGGAGCAGCGGAGCCTCGCACCAGAGGTGTCCGCCAGCGGAGGAGACGTAAGCGGTGTGATCAGAAGCAGGAGCGGGGATGGGCTAGCCACCAAGCTAAAAGCTAATCCTTAGATAACTCCGCTTCCTTCCATCCTGCGTTCTAATGTCTGTTCCCTGGAGAACAAAGTGGACTACCTGAAGCTGGTGTTTACATAAACATCACAACTGGTGCAACAACCGTGAGCTAGTCTCATATCACTGACTATACACCTTTTCGCGTGACACTTGACTTAGCAACGCACGCCGCCATTTTAAGAGTGGTAAACATTTGCCTGACAACCGCTATTTACCGCCGATATCACGTTGGAGATTTTAGAGTCTGGCTGATTTTTGTCATATAAAGCCCAAACCCTGCGTAGTATTAGACTGTCATAACCACGTCTGGCTGAAGGTAAAGATAGACTTTTACAGAATACAGACAGAAAAAGGCCAGAAGCGGAAATTATGGATCCAATCACTGAGGCGAACAAACTCAAAATCAAAATCAAACTGGTCGTATGTTATTCACTCCATAGTGACAGTAAACAGGCTTGTATGTTATTTTCTATACACTACCTGTGACCCAGATGTAACCTGTGGTATGTTGGGGCGACCGTGGCTCAGGTGGTAGTGGGTCGTCTTCTGATCGCGAGGTTGGAGGTTCGATCCCAGTACCTGACTATGTGTCGAAGTGTCCTTGGGCAAGACACTGAACCCTAAGTTGCTCCCAGTGGTCGACTAGTGCCTTGCATGTCAGTCCTGTCCCACTGGTGTGTGAATGTGAGAGTGATTGGGTGAATGAGCTGATATGTAAAGCGCTTTGAGACTGTTTCAGTGGTGATAAAGCTCTATATAAATCAAGTCCATTTACCATTTACCATGTTGCGATCGTTGGAAGTCTTCACACAGAGAATAATGCACAGACACAAACTGCTTAGGTTGTTATACCAAAATTATTATTAGTTTTTTGCATTAACATCACAATTTATTCCCCAAAACAACATAAAATAGAAACTGGCCAGAAAAACTGTATGCTGCCGCTTTAGTCCCTTTTTGGTGTGCACAACTTTAACTCGGTCCAAAAAAAATATTGAAAAGAAATCAGTTTTTAGGAGTGGTTTTCTGAGTCACAAGTGTTGGAAAGATCTTACTGGTGTAGGAGACATGAAATCTAAGTTCTACTGAAGCACTGAGAATCTGAAACGATTGTTAACTCCAGTCACAGAATTCATCACAAAGCGCTTTGTGGGATTTAGAAGCTGTTGACAAAGTTTCAAATCGAACTCATACCGTGTCAGGGAGATATTTGCTCCACAAACACACACGCAGACCTTTTTTGCTTTATAGATAGAAGATTGATTATAGTATAGATATTGACTTGAGTTTTTAGGTGTTTGGAAAAATAGGTTAAAAATCTACAGATTTTATTGCATTAAAAATCAGTGATTAATACAAAAAAATCTGAAGAAAGTTACAAATCTTCGCATTTGGGTTAGGGTCATAACTAACTAACCCTAACCCTATTATTATTAATAACAATAATAATGAGAATAATAATATCTTTAATTCATATCATTCTTTTGAAAACACTCAAAGACACAATTTGGAAATGGAAACAGATGAAAAACAGATTACAGAACATAATAACATACAGATAATCTTTACTTTAAAATAAATCAGGGTAAGTAAGCCGTGGTGTGTTTGCGTTGGTGCGTCTTCAGGTGATCGAGGCGTTTGAAGCTGAGGCTACACGCCGTACAGCGGTACGGTCTCTCCCCGGTGTGCGTGCGCTGGTGGACCTTCAGGATGTCGGCCCGGGTGAAGCTCTTCTCACACATGCTGCACCTGTGTGGTTTCTCCTGCGTGTGGATCCTGCGGTGCAGCTTCAGGTTCCACAGGCGGCTGAACTTGTTCCCGCACACCGCGCAGCAGTAAGGTTTTTGTCCACCCTGGTTACGTTTGGACGGCGGTCCTTGCGACGAGTGGAGCCTGAGGTGGAGGCCAAGCTGAGAAGCCTGGGAAAAAGTTTTCCCACAGTGGGTGCAGGAGTGAGGAGGTCGCAGCTCGCTGCCTCTGAGTGTTGGATCACAGTGCTCAGTACTGATGTTTGAAGCTAATCGATTAGCTAATGTGTACGACAGGTTGGGCTTCTGCAGAAACCCGTCCTCATTGATCAGCAAACAGCTCAGCTCCCCGCTAGCATGTATGATAGCATCCATGCTAACATCCCTCTTTTCCTCGTGATAGCTCAGCACTCCCTCACAGTGACTCAGCATATTTCTGCTGCTGCTGCTTTGGCAGGCAGCACTGAGGTGTGGATCTAGGCCGTAGCTGCTGTCGGAGCGCTGCGTCGCCGCTACTTTCGCTACGTCTGCTCCCGGCTCAAAGCTAGCTGTCCATGACAGCTGAGACTTCAGGGTGTGGTGCTCAGAGTCGACGACGGTAGAAACATCTGGATCTGGGACAAAAAGCTAAAGTCAAAATACAGAAATTTTGACTTTTGCAATTGTAAAGTGTTTGTGTTTCCAAAAGCACTTATTTTCTATTATTACTTCTGCCAGTTGCAGAAGGTTATGTTTTGTCTGCCTGTCTGTTAGCAAGATAACTGAAAAAGTTATAAACACATTTGGATGAAATTTTCAGGAGAATTCTGACATCATCACTATTGAAAATGCATTAGATTTTATATAACGCTTTACAGAATTAAGGCATTATTCTTTCACTCCACACTTAGTGGTGGTAAGCTACTATTGTAGCTACAGCTTCCCTGGGGCAGACTGACAGAAGCGAGGCTGTCATAGTGAACCATAGGCCCCTCCCACCACCACCACCACCACTCACTCACACACTACATTCATACTAGACAATGTGAGTAAAGTGCCTTGCCCAAGGACACAATGACAGATACCACTGCAGTGACTGTCCCCCACTGTGACCCCTGTAGTTCTCAGTGGTCTCCATCATCTACTGACCAGGACCAGACCTGCTGATCTTCACAGATCTAACCAGATGGACACAATGATGTCATCAGTCCTACTGGATACAGTGATGACTGGTATATTAGAACATGCTAGGCTAATGCTAATGCTAATGCAGTGTGACGCGGGCCAGCACCTGCATCCTTCATTTTCTTTAAGAAATGCAAATATTGTAAATCAGAGCAGCGACAACTCCACCCACTACAATGGTTTTTTGTTTTTGTTTTTTTTACAGCAATGGTGGTTCATGGAGCCTCACAATAGTTCCACAAGTGAGCAGTTGACTACTGCAGCACAATGAAAATAGAGCGGAATAGATGATGCACTTTTTTTTTTATTTATTCAGTTCATTTCCGACATGGTTGCATTCACAGAAATTCATTTGACATTCAGAGCAAAATCACATCATTGTTTTTTTTTTTTTTTTTTTTTTTTTTTTGTCCTTTTTCATGCTGGAAAGGGCGACGGAAAAAAGCATTATGCTTATCTAGATCCGTCCCCTAATTTGAACACAGATAATTTTACATCCAACCTCGTTTCTTCCCTTTTTTTTTTTTTTTTTTTTTTTTTTTTTGTGATGTGTTCTCGTCTGCAGTCATTGTTCCTGTTGTTACTCCTCATCACAGTCTTTTTCCCCCGTATTTCCACGAGCTTTCTTTTCCAGTCGTTGTTTACGTTCCTCCAACTCTCCAAACGTGAAGTTCTTCTTCTCTCGGAGAACCTTCATATCCTCTGAGAGTCGCCTCAGCTTACGATCCATCAGAAAGGCACATGCACAGACACATACCCCCATCATTAGCAGGCCAAAGATCATGCCTCCTAGCAGATAGATGTCCTCCACATCTTCCAATGTCAGCTGGGAGAGACAGAGCATCTGGCTTCTCCCTCGTGCGTCCATGACATATCCACTTGGGTATGTGTCCTTTGGACATGGTATTTCGTGCTGAAGCAATTGCCTCGTTGAGAAGAATTTGTCAATGGTGCTCAATGACCAGTTGATGAGTTCCATGTCGTTGCTGTAGAGTTCAATGGAGAGTTGACTTGAGATCTGTATGTGTGTAAAAATGTACTCCTCGTTTTGTTCTTAAATTGTTTCAGATTATCTGATTGTTGTGTCTCTTTGTCAAGGCTGTTCCAGAGGTTCATGGCTCTATACACAGTACTATGTTTGCCAACGTTTGATATGATCCTGTTTGGTCTAAACACATTATTATGTCTGAATTCGTAGGGATTTTGATTGTAAGTGAAACGTTTTTGGATTTGATGTGGTAATTTTTTAGATGCAGCCCTAAATGCGTGTATTTGTGTGTTATAGTGTATTATTTCTTGCAGTTTTAGGTATTTTGACTTCTCAAATAAATCGTTTGTGTGTGTGTTGTGTGGTACTTTATGTAAAATTCTTATAGCTTTTTTTTGTAGTTTAAATAGTGGTTCAAGATACGTTTTGTAGTTATTTCCCCATATTTCGGAGCAGTAATTTAAGTGCGATGCTATGAGTGAAGAATATATTGTTTTAAGTGATTTGGTATGTAGGATTTGTTGAAGTTTCCATAGGATGTACTGTAACTGCTTTTGGCAACTTTGTTTTTAATTATTTGTATATGTTTTTTCCAGGTCAGCTTGTCGTCCATCCACACTCCTAGTGCCCTATATTCTTTTACTTCTTCTATTATTTCCATGTTTAGTTTCAGTCTTATATCTCCTGTTTTTTTTCTCTTTCCAAAGTTAATGAATTTTGTTTTACTGACGTTTAGGGCTAGTTTATTTACATCTAACCATGTTTGAATTTTTAATAGTTCTTCATTTGTTGACTCTATTAAAGTGTTAATGTCTTTGCCTGAGCATAGAATGGTTGTGTCATCTGCAAACAATGTTAGTTTTAGGCAATTAGTGACTTTGAAAATGTCGTTTATGTATAGAATGAACAGTTTTGGCCCTAAAATTGAACCCTGAGGAACACCACATTGTATGGTTTGGCATTTTGATGTGTGTTCTTCAAAGTCAACATATTGTCTTCTATTTGTCATATAGCTTTTAATCCATTTTAAGGCGTTGTACTTTATTCCGTAATTTTGAAGTTTTTCTTCTAGAATATCATGATTAATTGTGTCAAAGGCTTTTTTTAGGTCCAGAAAAATTCCAAATACAAATAGTTTTTTTTCTAATGCTTCTCTTATATTCTCCGTGATGTCAATTATAGCCATTGCTGTTGAACGTCCTTTTCTAAATCCATATTGTCCTTCATGTAGTATATTATTGTCTTCTATAAATTTGTCGAGTCTGTTCATGAACAGTTTTTCCAGAATTTTTGACAGTTGTGGTAATATTGATATAGGTCGATAATTAGTGAAATTGCATTTTTCTCCACCCTTGTAAATCGGTCTGATTTTTGCAATTTTCATTTTTTCTGGGAAAACACCATTCTTGAATGATAGATTACTTATATATGTTAGTGGCGGGGTTATTTCAGCTGTTATGGTTTTTATTAGACTCATAGTTAGATTATTAACGTCTCTGGATTTTTTTGAGGTACTGGTAGTGATTATTCTGTCCACCTCTGCTTCTGTTACTTCTTCAAGTACAAGGTACTTATCAATGTCTTTCTTCTCATTGTCAAAATGGTTCCATTTAAGTGTTGGGTGTTTATTTATCTCTTTCTCTATGTCTTTTCCAGTATTTATGAAAAAACTGTTGAGTTCTTGTGCTATTATGTTTTTATTGTGTTCTTTTACATTGTTTATTATAAAATGGTCTGCATTTTTTTCTTTGCATTTGCACATGGTTATGTTGTTTATTATTTCCCACAATTTTTGTTTTTGTTTTTATTCTCTTTTAATTGTTTTTCATAATATTCCCTTTTTTTTCTCTTAGTAAATTATTAACTTTGTTTCTGTATTTTTTATAACGTATTTCTGCTTTTAATGTTTTTTCTGTTATATATTTTTTATATAGTATGTTTTTCTTTTTGCATACGTTGGCTATTTTCTTATTAATCCATGGTACATTGTTTATTTTATTTTTGGTTGTTATTTGTTTCAAAGGGCAGCATTTATCGTATATTGTCGTTATTGTGTCTGTAAATGTGTCATATGCTACGTTCACGTCTTCATTGAAGACACTTTCCCACGTCTGTCTTTTTATCTGTTGTTTAAAGTTTTGTAATTGTTTTTCTCCTTCCAGTCTCCTGTATGTCTGTGTGTTATGATTTTCACGGTTCTTCTTCTCTTTTGCGTTTAGTATCATAAATATTGGTAAATGATCAGAGATGTCATTTATTAATATACCACTTTTTATATCTGTGTTTTGTATGTTTGTGAAGATGTTGTCTATCAGTGTTGAGCTGTGTTTATTAATTCTGGTTGGTTGTGTTATGAGAGGTTTTAATCCATTTGTGTACATGCAATTGGCAAAGTCTTCAATGTGTGTATTTTTTAAAGGATTTAAAATGTTTATATTGAAGTCTCCACATATCAGTAATCTCTTATTTTTAATTTCTTCTATCATTTTGGTTAGTTTCTCATTAAATATGTCTATTTTACAGTCAGGTGCACGATACAAACAGCAGATTTTTATCTTACGTCCCTCTGGACTTGTAATTTTCACTGTTATACATTCCATTACTTCTTCCACAGTTAAACTCAAAGACTCTATAATCTCCATCTCTATATTTTCTTTTATGAATAGTGCTACCCCTCCTCCTGGCTTATGTAATCTGTTCTTATAGACAAATTTATATCCTTTTATCATAAAATCCATGCCTTTTTTTTCATTCATCCAAGTTTCTGACAGTGCTATTATGTCAAACCTATACAATGTAGAGATGTAATCCTTAATGTCTTCAAAATGTGCATACATACTGCGACAATTACAGTGAACAAGTGACAGACCTTTTTCCTTCTTATTTTCCACTTTGAAGTCATTCTCTGTGTAGTAATGGCTGTTCGTGTATTGTTTCCAGTGTGAAAAGTTGTTTGGGTCCACTTCATTTACTTGATTAATCTCCCGTTGTTGATGTTGATGATGTTGTGGATGATTTTTAGTGATTCTGTCCATATCCATGATTTTTATCAGTGTTCTTGACTTTTAGGCACCTCATTCGTATTTTTCCAGGTCTTCCATCCTTTGGAGTAGAACGGGTTTTCCATTTTCTCCTCCTGGAGGTGTGATGTAGATCCTGCAGCCTCTGGTCCAGTTTTTCACAATTTTCCCTCCTTTCTTCAGTTGGCGTGCTTTCCATGCGATACTTGCGTTCTGCTTCGTCAGGTTCTCGTTCATAAACACCATCGTTCCGGCCAGTTTTCTTCCTTGTTTCATTATTTCAGCTTTATATTTCACGTTGGTGAATGTAATTTTCACATCTCTGGTGTCTTTGCGTTTTGGCAGCAGTTGGCAGTAGTTGATGTTGTCTGGGTTCACTTCAATGCCTTTCGAGTCCAGGTAATCAATCACCTGTTCTTCAATCGATTTTTCGTCTTCGCTGGTCAGATCCTCTGTTTGTCTTGTTGCACTGGCGTAGCTCCTTGGCCTTATCTTTAGGCCCGTGATGATGACATCCTTTTCTCTTTCTTTTCTTTCCAGATCTTCAACCCTCGCATCCAATGTTTTTATCTTTTCTGCATTCTTTACATTTTCTTCTTTCAGTACCTTGATGTCATTCTCCAGTATTTTCAATGATTTCTCCAAGGCATTCGTCATGTTCTCCATCTTCGTAGATAGTTCTTGTCTTAAGGACATGAGATCCTGTCTCATCTCCTGTTTCATCTCCTTAATCATTTCTTTAAACTCTTCTTTGAATAGCTTAAAGTTCTCTTCCATTTTTGGTGGCATGTCTGGGCCCAGTTTTCTCTCTTCAGATGCAGCTGGTCGCTGCTCGCTGGTAGTCAAGGTCGCGTTATCAGACGGGAATATAGCTTTCCCGGAGAGAGCTCTGAAAACACGTCTTCTCCCTTCCTTGGCTCAGGAAGAACTTTTGAACAATAAGACGTTTAAATAATCTTATTGGATATTAATATTATTATCAGATTATCTAAACCCATTAACGTGTGCATTAAAGCATGTTAGTGGATTATCCTCCGCTAAACTAGTAGATTAAGGGATCATTAGCAGATAACAGATGAGGCTAGGGTATGCTAACGTTACTGGATAAAGTTAGCAACACACAGCCTTAACCACAAGGTTCAATTTTATTAACGTAATTTCATCCAACGATGTGGAATTAGAGAAAATACTTTTAAACGTGATTTATTCTGCTGTAGTAAATTAAATTAAATTAATGCATTAATTAACAAATTTTTTTAACAGTTATAACCCTAATTTATTTTTAGATTGCTCCTACTGACTTTGGCTAACTATTTATTTCTCCTCTCTGGTTTGTTTGGGAAGCCGTACATTTGACCTCCTTTATCGGAGCGATTGGAGCATCCCCATGCAGCACAGCAAACCATGCTGGAGACTCCACGTATGAAAGGACCAGACAAACTGTATGACAAGTTATTCATGTTTGTTAGACATTTATTTAATGAATTCCTCTTGGTACATAAGTGCATAATAAAAATCTAATGTCTATGTTTTATATATGTATAAACATAATAAACATGTTTCCAACATGTCCTGTCTGAATGTGGTGTTCTTTAATGATACCTTAAAGTCAAAGATTACATTAAATCATTAAGATTACATAAGCTCTTAATTACCATGAGATTAATGAAATTAAAGAAAATAAACTAGTAAGAATTTTTAACCACCAATGTACAGGTTAAATATGTATGTTTTATGTGTGGCAAGAAATGAGTAATTAGCATGTGTTGATCACATGATCATGTGTTATTATATTCATGTTACTTTTTATAGACTTTCATATAAATTAACTATAAAAATCTACTTTATGAACATTGTGTTCATGTAAACTGTGATGTGTAAGAATTTGAAGATGAAGATAATGTTTTATTTATTGATGTTAATTTATTTTATTTTAAACTATTTTTAAGTTTCCATTTACATGATCAATATAAATTAAATCAAACATTATTCTATATAATTATAACTGTATATAATGTAATACACTGTATTGTCTTCATAGAGAAGGTATTTATGGCTCCAGGAGGACTTTAATCCAGGTGAGATGAGGTTCAATGGTTCCTTGTAGAGTAAAGGTTACAGACCCCTGACCAGGGGAAGAGGGTTAGGAGACCCCACTATCAGAGCTGGACCCTCTCAATTTAATTCATGGTGAAACAATGCAGATGATAAGTTGGTTATGTTACTGTTAAATTAATTCATGTACAGCCAGTTAAGGGTGTGACAAACTGAGAAAGTTAGTGTAGAGTTCTGTACATAAATCACATGATGGTCAAGCATTTTGAACTTAAGTTGTTGTAATTCTCTGTTTTATATATATATATATATATATATATATATATATATATATATGCTTTATGCGCAGTGGATTATGGGTATTGTAGTAGTGGTAGGGATGTGCTGTACTTATTATTATTAAAGTCGAAATTCGGAAATTCTTCACAAACTTCAGATTCATAATTTGATTTATATTTCAGATTCAAGAAATTTGTTTTTCATTTGTAACTTTTTCTGATTTTTTTGTGTCAAGTATTGAATCTATAAATTTGTACCTATTTTCACCTAACAGGGTTCCTACAACTCTAGTTATATTTAATTCAAGACTTTTAAATACTTCTTATTGCCATTTAAAATTAAATTTAAGACCAACTTCACAGTAAACATAATTGGGGAAAAAATGCTACATCAATTAAATATGGTTTGGGTACATTTTTCCCGTGTCTAGTGCAGACGTGCAACTGGCAAAAATACACAAATATCCTTGAAAAAGTGAAACATAAAATATTTCCAGCTCAAAGCCTCGACGCGTTTCCTTCAGTAGAGAAAAATAAACTGCTACTTCAACACTTACTAAAATAAGATTATTTAACCAAAAGTAATTTTTCAGAATAAGACACAAGTTTACAGAATTGGGGGAGGAGTAAAGGAACATTCTGGTATGTAAGTCTCTGTGTGGTGACGAACCATCAAAAGAGAAGCTCCAGGCCTGGGATTGGTCGGTCTTTGAACAGATTTGCAGACTTTGTTCTTTCAGAAGTCCATCAAACTTCTCCTGGTGGACACTTTGGAACTGAGAGACAGAGGAGGACCACGTCAACGTCACATTAATTATACTACTCTATAACTGATTGTACAGATCTATGGCTGTGTCTGTAAGTCTATATCCATGTGTGTAAGTCTATATATGCTTACATCTGTGTGTAAGTCTATATCTGTGTGTGTAAGTCAATCTGTGTGTGTATTAGTCTATATATGTGTGTATTAGTCTATATATGTGTGTATAAGTCTATATATGTGTGTATAAGTCTATATATGTGTGTATAAGTCTATCTATGTGTGTATAAGTCTAACTGTGTGTGTATAAGTCTAACTGTGTGTGTGTTGCATGATGTGAAAAGACCTACATTTGTGATGCCCTATGTCAGTGATTCCCAACCAGGGGTACGCGTACCCCTAGGGGTACGTGAGCACATTGCAGGGGGTACGTGGAAAAATTACGAATTTATTTCCAAGATAATAAAAAATGTTCTCAGTCATTTCATAAGTCTGTCAATAAAATGGTACATGTGCGCTATTTTATAAAATTGAAATGCCTATTTAAAGAAGACATTTTCAAAAAAGCTCTTTTGTAATAAAAGTTATACATAACACAGGCAGGTTAATTATTTGTTTTGTATTTATTTATTCATATTATTGTTGTGTTTGTAGAACATAAAACACTTAAAGGACCACTGGAGAGAGGTTTACGTTGCTACCTTCTTTAATGTCGGCGCCCAACTTTCTTACACACACTTCTTCGTCTCTTCTTTACTTCCTGGCCGCTCTAAGTAAAAACAGTCCCACTATGCCCCCTACTGGCCGGAGAAGGATGAACTTTCAGAACACAACAATTATCATTTTTATTTATTCTTTTTATTTTTTCTTTCATAACAATATAATCATAATGCATCAGTATTAATAATACAAACTATAATTTCATTCATATATTTATCATTTCTTTTGCCTTGAAGGCAACATAGTTGTATGTTTAATTTGAGTTAAATAAGAAGATAATATTAATTGTTCAATTTAAGAAGATGAAATAAAATGACTTGCATTGAATATTCAGTTGTGTTATGTTCTACTTTTGGAGAATCATGAACACGTATGAGTGGGGGGGGTACTCATGGTATGACAAAAAGTCTCAAGGGGTACACAAGACAAGAAAGGTTGGGAACCACTGCCCTATGTAATTAAAAGTGTGTAATCTCACTGAATGTTCCTACATATTAAGGCTAGAGTAGGAAAGGCTTGAGCAACGTGCAGTTACTGTAACCAGCAGAAACTAGTGTGATTTAGTAAGACATAAGGCCCAGTCACGTGAAGTGATAACGTGTATCAGCTTAAAAAAACCCAGATTCCTGTGATGTCAGGAGGCTGGATGGAAAAACCCTAGATGGAAAACTATATAAGCCATGTGAATATGCAAGACGAGTTCGTTCTTGGGGCTTTTGGCTTTTGACTCCAGCTTTTGCTTCAACTTTAAGCTTTTTTCTACAAGCCTTGATTTTGACCTTAACCTTTTAAGAATCATTATATTTATCCTTAGGACTTTTTAGTTATATTATTTGATTAGGACCTTAAGTCAGTTTGGAACTTTTTGTATTTGTTATTTTGTAATCTTGAATAAATATTAATTGAACCAAGAAGAAGTCTTCTTCAGTCTCTGATCGGGACAGGAGCCTGTGGGCTCGAGGACACGCTGCTAGACCTCTGGTAAGAGCAAGGACATGATCCTTTTGTGATCATGTGTGGTTGTTATACCTTGTAGACACATATCTCAACTCTAACTAGGGATAACTGCTGTGGTAGCAACACACACCTGATCAACCTACTGTAGGTTATTGAGTAAAAAGGAGAGATTAGCAAAAATATGGGGCTTTGAGATAGAATTTGTAGTCCTAGAGCTATATTTAGAAATCTCATAATAAAGCTTTTTGTGCACCACACGCCAGTGTGTATAAGTCTAACTGTGTGTGTATGTCTATATCTGTGTGTATGTCTATATAACACATTGAACAGTGTACAGTGAACTCAGGATAAAGTACCTGAGTCTGATCTGCATCATCATCATCATTGTGGGACTGTTCTTCTTCTTCTTCTCTCTGAGCGTCACTCTCTGATCTGAAGTCACTTTCCTGTTTGAGGTTTCTGTCTGAGACACAAACATCACACGTTAAAGGTCTACAGACAACAGGAGCAGCAGTAACATCAGGTCACATGTTCAGAGAAACACAGACAGGTTGTAGCATGTGTGCCTCCATGCATCATAGACATAAGCAAACTGCTGCAAAAACACAGAATATTACAGAAAAAGACACCAAAAATACACAAAATCACAACAACAATCAGAAGCACTGAATAAATGATAAACTGTTTGATACAATGACTCCTAAGTGAACAAATTACAGCAAAGGTGAAACAAAAAACACAAAATAAGACACACTCATCAAAATGTAACCATAGTAAAAAAATAATTATATTAAGATAATAAATTAAATAGGTGCATAAATATGCATACAAATGTGTATACAATATGTACAAGTGTACAAAAACACAAGACGACTACAAAAATATTTAGTTTAATAGAACTAATGATTCATTTCATTATCAATGAATCACATTTGTTTTTTAAAACACAGTCAGCTTAAAATGATTAAACTGAAATAAAAATGTGTCACACACACACAAATACTCGTACGCACACACAACACTGGTGGTGCGCACACAAACACACACACAATCATAACCCTCCTATCTCCTTTCCTATTCACTGTTCCCTCCTATCTCCTTTCCTATCCACTGTTCCCTCCTATCTCCTTTCCTATCCACTGTTCCCTCCTATCTCCTTTCCTATGCACTGTTCCTTCACCCCTGGAAGTGTTTAAGTGGTGGCCATGATAAAGAGTGTCCAAGTTCTCTTTAAGCTCAGGAAAAGAGGCTCAATGCTTCCTTTATAACCTCCTTTAGCCTAGGGAACACTGATACATCCTTTACCAAAGGAGAACAGATTATGATGACCCACAATTCCTTGCGACGACAACATTTAAAGGGACACACACACCTGAATGCTTATGGAAACTCACGATGACCGACAAATAACAGAGATCATGTAAGTTACCAATGCATTAATTATGCTGTGAACAACTTTAAATAAATAATCTAAAACCCATATATTATTATATGTAAGACATATGATCAGATTATAACTGATATAAAACAGACATTTTTATCCACACGTTTCATTCAACATAATTAATATTAGTGAGTAGGTGAGTGTGATCAACCATTGTCAATGTGACGTTCTTTAGTTTTATCGACCAGGAACAGAACATTAGAGCAGGCAGCCATGTTATGGCTCGCCCATCTCAAAACACCTTCTCTATTCTCATCTCCTCCCCCCACCCACTCACTCACCCCCCCATGAACAGCTATGACGCTCTAACCTCCTCCTTCCCAGCAGTTGGCAGTAGGAGGCGTGCCATAAGGGCAGCGCCACACTGTGGCTGACCTGTGAACTACCCATCCTAAAGACCCATCCCCTGTGCTAACGTGCTGTTGTATTGATCTGTATGTTGTGTTTGTTGAATGTCGTTTGTTGGTTTTCGTCTTAATATTTGCTGAAGAGTTTTTTTATGATCCCAAACTCCGCCCCTCTCTACAAGGGCCCAGTTAGATATTTAACCTCATGTTCTCACTCATTGTTTCATATTTCTCATCTATGAACCAGAGCGCTGCTCCCCAGTACTCCCATACCTGTCCCCCGTTAATGTCTTTCATGTTCATGTGCAACGACCATGATGTCTACTGAGACAGGTGTCCATATCAGACACGTATCCCACCACCTTCAGCATG
This sequence comes from Gouania willdenowi, assembly GCF_900634775.1. NCBI lineage: Eukaryota > Metazoa > Chordata > Actinopteri > Blenniiformes > Gobiesocidae > Gouania > Gouania willdenowi. The sequence goes on from NC_041044.1 coordinate 45,131,206, forward strand.
ATCAAGACCAGGGAGACACACTGGGTGAAAGGATGAAGGTAAGCTGAATCCATTCTTTTCATTATTGCAGATATTTTTAACTGTATGCATTACAGTTGTAGTTTTTACCTGCTTCTACTGTCTTACCTAATTAATACTAATAATTCATATCAAGCAATCTATTAATAATTAATAGTGGTTCATTCATTAAATGATAAAACAAATGATGATGAAAACAAAATCACATTTAAATGTAATTTATTATCTTTTTCTTCACAGATTTCTTCTGATGACCTGACGTCACCACCACCAGTGCTAGCCACCATGCTGGATCCTCCCCCACCATTCTGACCCCACCAATCAGGACTGCAGCTCATGTCAAACTGTGTGAAGTGCTGGCAGAAGCAGAAGCTGGATGTGGGAGCTCCACTGCTGGAGACCAGTAAGAGGTGGTGTGTGCAGTGTTTACTCATGGCTGAAAACTATACCACCAGGAGCACCCATGACGTAGAAAAGAAGTGGACAGCTTTCTGAAGGATCTGCCACCACTCCTTGATTCCAGTCCCACAACATGGTGGAAAGTCAATAAAGGAAGGTTTCCAAGGCACGTCAGTCCCTTCAGAGCGTGTGTTCTCAGCAGCTGGTCTAACTGTGAACAGGCTGTGCACACGACTTAATCCTGACCATGTTGATACTGTAGATCTATGTATGTGATGAGGAACACTAGGGGTGTTTATGTTTTGTTTTACAAAGACAGACATCTATCATCAGACAGCCTATGTTTTAAATTAATAGAGCTACAACAGTCCAGTCCTGGTCTACTAATGTGATTGTGATATTGTCATATTTCCCAGTTCAAAGGGGATTATAAATGCTGCTAATAGTCCACATGTAACACTTTATTTACTCTTCAGAATATATTTTATTATGCTGCTAAAAGACAGTGCACTAATTATTATTATTATTATTTTCACCACGGCAGACGTCACTAACCTTCATGGCCATCAAATGATTACGTCGCCTAGTGGAAGTGAGTCTGATCGTCAAAACAAACGTGATGGCTTTTCCCTAACTCCTCTATTATTTATTATATTATGTGATCTATCTTACATACAGACATAAAGCAATACAGACTATAATGGCCAGTTTATGAGTGTATACAACTGTGGGTGTATAGACTATATATGTGATCATGCCACGATATGTGTACATCAGACTGTTGCTTGACGGGGTGGAGTTCAAACGGTTTCTGACTGCAACACTGGAAGATCACTGTTTGATTGTAGGGATGCATCGAAAGAAACAATTGTGGCAGAAGCAAATATTAACGCTGGTTGAATATCAAATGCGGTTGTTAAGTTTTTAACTATTTTTTAAATAGTGCATAAATAGCCTAGAATACATTTTTAGACATGTTTTTCAAAGAAAGTAAAGGTTTATTAAATATTATGACATTTTTTAAATATTCCAGTAGTCTTTGCTTTTCAAAAAAAGCATAACAAAGTTTATCATTTATATTATCCATTCAAATAAAACTAAACATGCATTCCAAAAAAAACTAAAGTGCATTAAAGGGGAGGTATGATTAAATAAATCACTTTGTAATGGTTTAGCTACAGTGATAAACATCATTTAGCCTCATTCAGAGGAACAAAGTGTAAAAAGTAAAAAAAAAAGAATTTATTGACCATCACCATCCCTCTTAAGGAAGGGTAAGAAACACTTTATTAAAGGGATGATATAAAAAGAGAGGGCAAGTGTAGAGCGAGCTGAGTATGTGGGGCGAGCTTATCGGCCGTGGGAAAGGGGGCGGGGACAAACGCACCAAGCAGAGTGATAGTGTACACGAGCAGCATGTACATGATTCCACCCAATATCAGCTGCAGTCAGCACAACGTCAGATATGAGGGCCGTATACTGTGGAGGACCACAACTGATGCCAGGCCAGATGTTCAGCTGTGGTTCTCCAGGAGAAGAGGGAAAAATAATGGAATGATTGGTGTAATAAGTTGTACTTCTTAAAAAATCCACACACGTGAAATAAATTTCATGTCACAAAAGATGGAAAAAAAATGTATAGACTGATATTTACACATAAAGTTACAGCTACAAACCTGTAATCCAACATTTATTCACGTTTTTTAATTACTGTGTAATTACTGTGTAAATGATGGTTTACAACCACAACTCTACAGTTATAACTTCTCTAATCTAAATGGTAAATGGACTTGATTTATATAGAGCTTTATCACCACTGAAACAGTCTTTACATATCAGCTCATTCACCCAATCACTCTCACATTCACCAACCAGTGGGACAGGACTGACATGCAAGGCGCTAGTCGACCACTGGGAGCAACTTAGGGTTCAGTGTCTTGCCCAAGGACACTTCGACACATAGTCAGGTACTGGGATCGAACCCCCAACCTCTCGATCAGAAGACGACCCTCTACGGTACCGCTACACCAGGGTTCTGCAACCTTTACTCTCCAAAGAGCCATTTTGTCATATCTCACCTGGATTAAAGTCCTTCCAGAGCCGAAAAAAAAAAATCTTTCCAATGAAAACAACATAGTGTATACATTTCTATACAGTTAAAATTATATCAAATAATGTTTTTTTTTTTAGATAATGTATTTGAAGGGCTACAAAAAATAACTTGAATTTGACAACATGTCAGTCAACACATGCTGATTACTAATTTCTTGCCACATATCAAGCATGCATATTTATCCAGCATGTTGGCAGTTAAATTAATCTGTCCCCACATAATTCAAATGTATGTTTACTTCCAGGATAGGGTTTTAGTAGATTTAGTTATCTTGCCAGGGATTTAAAACTTAAAGTTAACCACAGGTGCAGGAAAAAGTTAATGGTCTGTAGATGTTTCAGGATGTGAAGTGAGTTATTGCAGGTTGACAAATTGTTATATCGTGATTTTATTTGGTTTCAAAATCATTAATACCCTCTGTAAGAAAATAATTATTGATTTCAATATTTTTGAAAGCTTTAGGGAGCCATTGCAAAAGAGTCAAAGAGCCACATGAGGCTCCAGAGCCGCAGGTTGCAGACCCCTGGTGTGACTCTGAGCTGCTTGAGTTTTGCAACACATTTTGTGAGACGTTTGTAGCAAAACTGCTTCATGCTTGTAGAAATGTGTAGATATCAGTCTATACATTTTTTCCATCATTTTTGACATGAAATTTATTTCACGTGTGTGGATTTTTTATACACAAGCTCTCACCACATTCTACAAGCTCTCACATTTTGCAACATATGTACCTTCATATGTGCACCACAAATATCTGCAGGTGAAGCAAAGGCTCTGCATCACAGTCAGTCACATGAATAAAATGTGTTGCCAATACTTTTATTGGTCTTAATGTTTATTGATTTGTTGTTGCAGCCTTGTTTAGAAACAGAAAAATATAGAAAATGACAATAATACAAAAAAACACACAATACCACTACAAAAACACAACATAGACTAAAATTACAGGAAAATTTACACAATGACAACAAAAACACACAGTTCCTTGTTAATGCTCTGATTGGTCAGGATTCTTATGAATGTTGATCATGTGACCCTCAGATGAGATATTATTACATCTTAAAAGTGTCCTATCTCTGGTGTGTGACCTTTAGGGTTAATGGCAGTGCACGTGCAGCCGGGCTCACCTGTGTGCCCAGGTGCAGACAGCGCCGTCCTGCTGCAGTCCGCGCACCTCCCTTTGAGCTCCATGTCTCTCGTCCTCAGCCTCTCCCTCAGACTCTCCACCTGCCGCCGGCTCCGCTTCACCTCCTCCATGAAGCTGTCCTCCACCAGCCGTGTGATCTCATACATAGCGGCCTTAAACACGGTCTCCATCACACAGGACAGCTGCGACTGAAACGTCCCCTCCGCCATCCTCCAGTAAGTGTCCGAGTGGTTAATAAAGCAGACAGAAATCCAGCCTAGACTCAGTGTTAAACCACAGTGTCCTTAAATAAGTCCAGCTTAGCTTCTTTGTCTATTAAAACCTTCAATGTGTGAGTATTTAGCTTTTTAACAGGCTAAAATCACTGATGCTAACGTTAGCCCGTTGCACTAAAACGTTGATTTCCACTGCTGTAACACATTGTAACGGGTAGATTTCCCTAAATACACAGACTTTAACTCTCCGAATAGCATCACATGTATTTAAAAGTCGGACTTTGATATCAAACAGTGGTTAAACAGATAGAATGTGCTGCGTCGGTGCTAAGTGTGAACAGTAAACAATAGCACTTCCTGTTTGAACTACGGGTCGTCAAAATGGACATTCTTCTTCTTCTTCTAATGGTTTCCGGCAGGCTGTACACTAAAAGAAGCGTAATGCTGCCCTCTTCTGTTCACTTAGTTACTCCATTTTAGATTCTCAAATAGAGGTTGGAAGATTGAAGATATCTCACGACTGCCTTATCTATTAAAATCGACTCTGTTCTTGGTGCAAATATTGACTTTATTGAAAACACTGTCAGCCCAAGAGTTGAAAGTTCTTTAAATAACATTCCCCTTTCAACAGAATAACATCCACAGGCCAATAGAACATGGGGAAAAGTCTCAAGTTGACATAATCCATCCGGATGTTTGCCTATTCGATTTAAATATGCAGCTAGTCCACAATGCCCCAGTCTTATAAAATGGACATTTTCAGTTTCTTCTTCTTTTAGTTTTCTGGTGGGTTGCAACCATAGACATTTTATACGTAGACGCCGCATCGACTGCTGCTGCCCATTAGAGCGGTGCGTCAACAGGGCGGCCATCTTGGACCAGTGGCAATCGCTCCTATAGTGCATTACATCGATAGATAAATCTATATAACCATTACTATTATTACTATTAATATTATGACTATCAGTATTACTATTATATCATCATAATAATAATTGTAGCCAAAGAATTGAAATATTTAAGGATGTGGAGATAAAGTGTTGAGTGGTAAAACCAGCTTCACGTTGTATCATAGATACATGTGATGTTTTTAAAAATTAATCAGTTTGGAAATTGGTTCAAAATTCATTCTGTTAGAGATTGAGAAACATCTACACATATGTTTTATTGATGTACAATCATTTTCATAGACAACGCCACTTTAATTTACGGTTAAAATGATCAACTTACTGTTATTCAAAGAGAGTTATTCAAGAGCTACTTTCATTTATAACAGCTTGTCTACAGAACAGAAGCTTCACTTATGGAACAGTTTCCCTCATTTGAACCTGAACATACTCAGAGTTTGAACATAACCTGTTTTATGGAACAATTAGGACAACGTTTAGGATATAGAGATTGATTGACTCGACATTGACAGAAATAAAAACAGAAGAACATAATCAAACTTTTTACACGAGGTACATTTATTTAGCAATAAAGTTAAGGATTTTGGTTCCTAGATTGGATAATCTGATCTGATCTTAAACAGCCAGGTGTGACAAAACTACAGTAATGTACTGATAAAACTACAGTAATGTACTGATAAAACTACAGTAATGTAGTTTTATCAGTAATGTAGTAACTTTGGCTCTAGACTGATTTGTAAGTACATATGGATAATCACACATAAATGATTTTCAATCAAAGGCGAGAGATGTAAATAGAAATTGATAATCAAGAAATAAAAACGTGCGTGCACGATACTGGGGGATATTTTTACTTTTCAGGAACAAAAACAATATTAGTGAATTGGAAAGATTAAAAAAATCCATAAACATAAACCAATGGCAAAATCTCCACATAGAATTTATTTCTATGAAAAAGATAAAAAATAAAATAACCTGAGAAGCGTTAAACTCCTTTTTAAATTTCATTAAATCTCTATTTTTTAGGCTGATGATCAAACCTGCAAGTTTAAGTTTTTAAATATATATTAAAAAAACATGGCTTTGTCTTTATATATCTACACTTATTGATTAAAAAAATAAGTTATACACATAATAGCCAAAATCCAGTCTAATCTAAAACCTAAAACATTTTTTTGTGAATAAATGTAAAAAAAAAGAAACAGTAACTCAAATCAAAATTAAATATTTGATATAAGGAATCATCACACATGTAGATATTATTTAACATTTGAAATTATTTTTAAACAACAACAACAAAAGAAAAACCTTGTTTGAGGAATTTCGAGGAGTTTGTGTGAAATGTCTACACGCAGTGTTATTAGACTGTGATTATCAGTGATCACAGACATGAAATTACATGTTCTAAAACCAAAACAATCCAAACAACTTTTTAATATTTAAAACCACATTATAGAAATACCTCATATGCAGGTTTTAGCACAGAATTATCACACATGTACACACTATTGATCCTGTATAAACTTAATATGAGACATTAATGTTTAAATAAAGGTAAAAAAAAAAGAAAAGTATGTAACAAGTGAAACTAACGGACAAATAAGTCAAATTTCTCATGACATAATACACACACGCACACACCTGCTAACGTACATCTAGGCCTGTTACTGTAATAAACATACATGTGTGACCAGAGGTTTATTCCATAAAGCGTGTTATGTTCAAACTCTGAGTATGTTCAGGCTCAAATGATGAAACTCTGAGTATCTCATTCCTAAACGTGAGGTATGTTCTTCTCTGAGTATGTTACCATGGCAACATTGTCCGTGAACTAAACCTGGTCACTGGCAGGTTTTATCAAAGAAACCCTGGGTTTCTACCTGGCTCCGCCCACCTGAACACCATTTCTGAACACTTTTCTCTGAAACACATTAGTGACATCACACACCACAGACGTGTTCACATCATTACTAATGTTGTTTTTTTTTTTTTTTATCGAACTGTAGTTTTCTTTGACATTGTGGATACAGATCATTAAGTGTAACAGGAGGACTCTCTATACAGACATCCTATGATGCTGACACGTCTCCTCAGACACATTTTATTATTATTATTCACCACTCGTCACGTCACTGAAGAGATAAAGTGATGAAGTGACCAAAAAGTGTGACTAATTACAGGTGATTTAAGCCACTTTAGTCACTGAAGACTGAACACACCTTAAGAACAGGATCATATTCATCAAACACTGGCTTATTTCACCATCAGGGTGAATAAATCACTGTCTTCCGGGTGGTTACCATGGCAGCTCGAGTAAATCTCCTATCCATTGATGATGGCTTTTTATCGCGCGCGTGCACGTCAGTAACCCAAGGTTTACATACTTAGGGTTGATTGATCCACTTCATACCAGCTGTAATGGATCAGATACACAGAGTTTACCATGGAGGGTATGTTGACCTAGAGTTTATGGATAGACTCAGAGTTTGTTAAACCTGCTTTATGGAACACCCCTCTGGTGACTGTGTGTACTCAAGGCGTCTGGTGGTATTGGAGCGTCTGAGGGTCAAAGGAAAACGTTTTGATGGAGGACAAACAGTCTCAGAGCAGGACTCCTCCCACTGGTTTCCACCTCTGTCCAATCAGGATCTTCAGTCTGTAAATACAAACATTCATTAGTCACCTTCTCACTCACTCATCTCTGCACACAACCATGAAGCTCCTGAGTGACAGCTGCTGACTTCCTGATCGGTTGACTTGTCATAGCCCCACCCACTGACAGCAGTGTGGTCACTGAACAGTTCAGTATGGGTCACTAGTTAACATGAGGCCCATCTTGGCTTCATCACTGCTCACTGAGTGTTGGTATCGTCACTGCTACCTACTGCCCCCTGCTGGACAGGATGGTACTTATACACACATCATTTCCTGTCTAAATACCCCCCCCCCCATGTTCAGGCATAAGGGTGTCCATATGTGCACTTTGTACCAGGACACCCTCGGCCGCAGTTCAATGATCGACTTCGTAGTCGTATCGTCAGACTTGCGGCCGCATGTCTTGCACACTCGGGTGAAGAGAGGGGCGGAGCTGTCAGGGCTACTTTTTTTGGAACCTAAACGAAGGAGGTTCTAATAAAAGCAGCACCAGGAACCACAGAGGAGGTACTTTTTCCCAGTGGAAATGTGCAAAAAGAGAATAGCATAGAGCTGATACCGCCAGTGGAAACGTGCCGTACGTCTCTGAGCTCGTCTGTCAATGCCTTGGGATCTCCTGGAAGAGTCTGGGCCTCCACTAAGGATACTGCCCCCGTAACCCGGCTATGGATAAGCAGCAGAAGATGGAATAGACCCACAAACCTGGCAGAGAATTCATGTTTCCTCTAGGACGTCGTCATCTGCTCTGGAACGAAGTTGAATTTTAGAATAAACAGTGGAGACATCAGGAGAAGAGACTGGACCCTGTAAGGAGAGAACACACTGAGAGTGTGTGTGTGTGTGTGTGTGTGTGTGTGTGTGTGTGCATGCTAACCTCACTGTGTGAAGAAATGTGAACCTCAGCATACGTTAGGTCTGGTTCTGAGGTCATGGTTTCTACACAGAGACACAATCACAGTAAAAACAACATTTGTTACATTTACACAATTTGAAAAACTTCAACAAGAGCCTGAAACCAAACATCTGCTCCTCCCTGACATACAGACATGAGCTTTGTGAGGAGCTCAGAGTAGAGTTGCAGCTCCTCCACACTGACGGGAACATCTGAGCTCTATCGGGTGCTTAAGACGCCCCCTGGTGGATTTTATGGTCCTTCAGCTGCTCAGAGAAAAACTCTCCATAATATCTCTGCTCAGTGCTGCCATCATGAAGATGGAGGAAGAACAGAAAGTAAGAACACCAGGAGACCATCAGAAGAACATCAGGAGGATAGAAGGAGATGGTTTCATTGACGTGTTCCTCAGAATAAAATCACAAACATCACAAAAAAGAACAAAACATCAGGGACGTGTTCCCTCAGCTTCAGAGTTCAGGAGAAATGAAGCGTCTTTCTACACAACATCCTGGTGTAGATCAGACAGCCATGATGGTTGGCTTTGAGAACCAAAGATCAGAAATGATTTGTCTTTGATTAAGGCCAGTCCTGGTCTCCCAGCAGTGATCCAATAAGGTGACCTTTTAAACTAGTGGGTCAAGCATTCAACTTCTCCAAGATCAATTCAATCACGTGTAAACAAACCAAAGCAGCCTCATGTTTACTTTACAGATCATTGATCATGAGTCTGAGGGATGGATTCACCAAGATGTGAAATAAATGCTGGTAAACCAGGTGTGTGCCTAATTCCTGTTTGATCACCTGCTGTGGGTGAATTCACTAACATTTCACCACTAGTAGGTGCACGTATAGACGTCATATTTAAATAAACATTTTGCTCATTCAATGTGGAGACGTGAATGCACAGAAGCACTAAAAGACATTTGAAGAAGTTCATTTGGAGGCAAGTTGAATTCTGTCTGCTGCACAGACATTTAATAATGTAGAAAAATTATTAAACAAATAAAAATAGTCTAAAAACGACTCGCGGACAACATGTCTGATTCCGCCGATGGCAACCAGCCCCAGAGTTGCCATCGGCGGAGTCAGACATGTTGTCCGCGAGTCGCGCTATCAACATCTGATGGGATTAGGCGCACCGATGACGTAGACGGCAGCGCGGATTGATGGACACGGAAGAGAAAATAGTGCCGATTAAAACTGGAGGTATGAATTTTTTTTGTGGGCGGTTTTGTGATGTAAATGAATCAAGCTTTCAAACGCATATATTTTTTTCTATTAAAAACGCACAGTCATGTGGCCCCAGAAACTAACCGGGACTACTTTCTTGACCAACTTCAAACGGCCAGAACTCGGACCAGGAAGGTGACCACTGAGTGAAACAATGTGTATGCACTATAGTGATGGTGAGGATTGCATACAACGTCATGTCTAAAATAGGTGAACTATCCCTTTAATGTACTACATAAACACAACAGCACCATCTGGTGTTTAAACTGTGCACTGGTTCATCAGACCTGATAACAGTGTTCATACTGTGGCTCGTGGACCACCTACGGACCAGGAACCAGACTGAGTGATTTATGGCCACGTTTAGTCAATATTAATTACATTCCTACAGGAGGATATGATCGTTTGGATGAAGATGAAACGTGTGTGTGTGTGTGTGTGTGTGACCTGCCTTGTGTGTGTTTCCTCTTCCATTTGAAGCATTTCCCAGTGATCACACACACAATAAGTACAACCACAGCACACACAGAGACGATGATGAGGATCAGCAACAGACCTGTTACACAAACACACACACACCTTTATAAACTACAGACTGATGATGATGATGATGATGATGATGATGATGATGAATAAAGACTTTAAAACAGTAGCTTAGGACAGATCTTACGATGCCTGTTGTTGTTGTTGTTGTTGTCTTTGTTGTTGTCTCCACACCACGTGGTCACCTCCACCTCCATAGTCTTGTTCTCTGCTGGACTTTGAGCTGCACAGGTCAAAGAGGAGTTGAGGTCCTGCTCTGGGATGGTGAGCAGCACAGAGCTGTAGCTGCTGCTTTGGTTCATCACCTCCTGGCCTTTCATCCACACAACACTGGTTAGGGGTGGAGCTCCGTCCACGTAGCACAGCAGAGAGCAGAGAGTAGGATCCTCATTGGACCTCCTCACTGAAGGAGGAGGAAGAGGATCTACACACACACACACACACACACACACGATGTCCTCACAAAGGATCAGAACAGGGAAAGACAAACAGGTCACATGACTCACCATAGACTGAGAGGATGAATCTCCTGATCTCTGATTTTTCATTATCAATGTCATAAGTTCCTGAATCGTTTTTCTGGATGTTTGTGATGGTAAAGAATCGTGTCCTGTTGTTCCACATCAGTTTTTTGTTGAAACGTTCTTTTCGTATCTTCATTTTTCCATTAAACACCTGAGCGATGAGCTCTCCTTTATGAGTTAAGATACCTTCCTCATTCACAGGTTCTCTCAGAGTGATGTTTCCTCCTACAAGAACTCTGATGTTCTCCACTGGTTCAGCAGTAGATGAAATTATCACTAAAATATTACACAAACACAAAAACTTATCATCACATCCAGGATTAAACATCAATAACTCACAGTTGTAATAAAATAGTTTAAATAAAACCAGGCCCTGAGGACAGTGGTTATCACTTGTATTATATCTACATCACATTTACCTCAGAGATGTGACAGATTTCATCCAAAAAGTCAACGATTTGGTGAAGGTGAAGAACCAAACCAGTCCCAACACCAAGACTGTCACAACCAGCAGAAACCCATCAGAACAGACTAATTAATTAGACATGTGACAATCCCACCACCAACAAACCAATAATATTCATAATAATGATGTGTTTTATTTTGTATCACCTTTCAGGACAACCAATGTCACTGTGTAAACATCATAAAAAAACACAGAGCGTGTTCAAACAACAGGTTCAAACAGGTTCGTTTGGAATTTTAAAGTGTAACTAAACCCTGAGGCTTTGGCTGAAAAATAAAAAGTCTTGCTTATGGGAGGAGCTACTCGAGCTGACACACCCTCAAATTCATCATTCATTACAAATAAAAAAAATGAGCAGAAAAAAATGGTTTTGGGGTTTAGTTAGTCTTTAAATGTGAGTGAGTCAGAAAACAGAACAGCTGCTCCTCATGGGAGTGAAGCACACACAGGGTCAGAGAGGAGGTCCTGGTGATGACTGAGTTTAGAACCCAAATCGTAGAGATCGATTAGTTAGCATGCATTAGCATTAGCGACAATCCAATCAAATCAATAGCAGTTCTAACCATCGATCATCATCATCAGGATACGCCCTTTTGTTGGTGAAATGTATCCGACTGTGTTCAATGGGGAAATAATATCGTCTTAAATTGATTGAATCGTGGCAGACTTTGAGAAATCAAACAAAATATTGTATCGTGTCCAAAGAATCAAAATCATATTTTATCATCAATAAACTGGTGATTTACACCTCTAGTGATTCAGAGGTACAGCACGTGGCTCGCTTCTTAACTCACAGTCTAAGCTGCAACAGATGGAATCAGTCACATCACGGTTGGATCTTCTGCTCATTCCATGAGGATCCACTCAACGCTAGCAAAGATGGAGGACTATCTGGGATCCTTGCAGAGATCTTGATCAAATCCTGTTTTTTTTCTAACCGGACAAAATTAAAGCACTTTAATCAAAGGAAAATTAAATCAAAGGATAATTTATTTGTACAGAACATTTTATTCACAAGAGAACTCAATGTGATTTACATGATTAAAAAGTGCAACAGAAAACATTGAACAGTTTAAAAATCAATAGGAACATTAAAATGAGCTTTAAAAATATTTAAAATCAACAATAAAATGATGGGAACATAGTCATCTGGGTTTACACATAGATATAGAAGATCTGATAATCAACATTACAGTTGTGTAAAATGTGTCCTAAAGGAAGCATATAAAGGCTAAACAGAAGAGGTCCAAGAACAGAGCCCTGAGGAACCCCACAGGACATTACATTCAAAGTTTACAATGTTTACAAAAGAACTTCACTCCTCCAAGTAGAACTTAAACCATTGCATTACTTTAACATCAAAACCAAAGCCTGACTGAAACTGATCAAATATTCTGTTGAAAGTTAAGAATTGAAAACCATCTTCTCAATGATTGGCCATAAAAGGAAGGTTAAAGGAAGTTCAATCCAAGAAGGCAGGAGTAGGAGAGAAGCTGGATGAGGGCGGAGTATGTGAGTTTTGGGGTGAAGCAGGTGGTCGTGAGATGTGGGAGGTGGGTCGACCTCTTCTTTTTGGTGATTTTGATTTCTTGATGGAAGCTCATTGACTCCATGTTCTTTCCTTATAGTTTTGTTCTCTGATGGTACACGTTGTCCTTTGTCTTTATCAGGACTGATAGCAGTGTGACTGGTTTAGTAGAATAAGTTGGATGTGAAAAGTTTCACTCCGGCCTTGATTAGACATTGATTAGACACAGTCCATCTACAGGACAGGACTTTCTCTGAGGCTTAGTTTAGAGAGTATTCCAGAGAGAACTGCTGATCAGCATTCCCATATCCACAGTATCATTTACCTCTAAGTTTACTTGATATGTAAATACAGAATCTCTCCTGATCACTTCTGATCAGACTGCCCTAAGCAGGCCAGATACCAAAGCGCACTGATAGTATTCACCAAGGTCTCTGCCTGAAGAGGCTCTGCTATGTTATGACTACCGCTATCAGCAACATACATATCACTGAGACACACACTGAAAGCCTGTTAAACCTCTGGGTCTGTTCACCTAAACATTTTGACATAAAAAAAACCCTGAGTCAGCATCTGACCAACAATCCTAAAGATGGATTCTGTCTTATTCATCAAAACCACCACAACACTAGTCTTCACACTGTAGTCTCCAGTTCAATAATCATATGGAGAAGGTTACTGTAATCTGTTCTGCTAGTGAGCATGCAGCTGGTTAGCATGCTAATTAGCATCCCAGTTGAGCTAGCAAAGAAAAAAGTAGATCATTTCCTCAGAGTCAGAATCAGACATTAGAGTTTGTTGTGAAATGAAGTCAAAGTGTATATTTTAGTTCATCCTCAGGTCTCAGAGTGAGTATCAGGAACACCTGTCATTGGTCAGACCAAACGGACTTATGACTCAGCAAAAACTCCATCAGATGAAACGGCATCACTTGTTTAACCAAACCTTAGGCTGTAAAATAACAATAACATTATGAGCTTGTCCTGATGTCACGGGTCAATGAACGTCACCATTGGCTGATAAAAGTGATTGACAGATTCATCAACCAATCATATGGCTTCTTACATTTTCTCCACACTCTTGTTTACACACTGCGTATGCTCACACACATATATCAGTAGCTCTGCTATTGGTTTAAAAGTGTGGAGAAAATGTAAGAAGCCATATGATTGGCTGATGAATCTGTCAATCACTTTTATCAGCCAATGGTGACGTTAGTTGACCCGTGACATCAGGACAAGCTCATAATTCACCACCAGAAGCAGTTTATAAATGCACATTCAGCAATTTGCATTATCTGTAGATTTATATTACATGTGTGTCTCAAAATAATATTAGTGAAGTAGAGCGTGTGCATTTCAGAATTTATATTACAAGTTTGCATAAAATATATATTTATGAAACAGATTGTGTGCATTTGTGAATCTGAAACAACTGTGAAACAAAACATGTGCATTAGTGAAAAACCCTGTAATTATGATAATGTTCTGATTCCATAGTGTACCCCCCGACCATATACGTGTCCTTTCTCAGAAGAACATGTTCATGTTTAGTGCATCATCTTCCACTATGAGTCAGCATCAGAAGAGCCAACAACCTCCTGACACATACAGGATGTGTAGAGCATTAAACTCCATTAGTAGACATCAGACATTAGAGAACTGAAGCAGCAGCAGATAGAGGAAGTATCGTTCTCAGTAAAAACAGGAAGCAGTGGTTACTCATGCAATGAGTCCTCTGTGTGAATATAAGAAGAAATGCTTTTATGGGCTGTAGCACACCAAAGAGCACGCGATGTGGTTTAATCATTTCATTTCTTTAAACATGTTGTTTCTTGACGTGGATGCTGAGCTGTGATGTGTTATTACAGCAGGACATTATAATAATTCATGTGTAAACTGTAGAGGGGGTGGTCCCACTTATTTCTCTATAAAATCCACTTTAGTTTTTTCTAAATTCCTTGTTTTCCAAATTAATTTGTTAAAATTCTGCTTTTCTTCAGTAATATTCTTATAGAAAATATTAGTTTTTAACTCCTGTGAGGAAACTAAATAAATACTAATAAAAAAAGAAAACTGTAACTTGACAAATTTGCGTTGCCGCAACAATGCAAGTGGTAAAGTGAAAAAGAAAGGATTATTAACTCCTTTGGTTGTTTGTGTCAATAAACACAAGTTCACACACACTACCAAAAGCTAAGACATAGGTGGGCAAACTATGGCCCGCGGGCCACATCCGGCCCGTTGGTCTTTTTAATCCGGCCGAGCAAAGCCAAAAATAAACAATTAAAGCACAAACAGAACCATCTTACTCCATCATTTATCAACACCCGTGGGAAAAGAATGTTTTCTTATTCTGAGGACGACAGGGAGTGTGTATCCCATAGTGAGACATCTCACAAAATATTATGAAATAGAACAGCAGTTTTCCTATCAGTAAATAAGCAACAGCTGTCATTGGTCTAATCAAACACTGTAAGGAATGCATAAGCAAACAATTTTGCACAAAACCTACAATTACATTAAAAGTAAGAAAGTGAGCATTTTACAAATTAGATATCATTGTCAATAAGTAGCAGAACATTTTGATATTTGGTGTAAATCAATTGAGAAAAATAAATGTAAATACATTTATTTTGTCAGAGTGCAACCTCTACAAATTACTAGTATTAAATTAATTATAGATTAAACATTGGACAACATTTTACAACCAAAATTGTGTCTGAGTTAAAAATTGACAGATATAGCAGTTTACAGTAAAAGCTTAAAACCTAATATTACATTAAAATATAAGTGTTAGCAACATTAGATACTGTAGACACATTGACACTAAGCAGTGGAGCATTTAGACATTTGAATGGTGTAGATTGGTTAAGAATTACCAGCGTTGTAGCAGATTAAATTATAGTCAGAAAAATAGTCTTAAAAGGGGGAAATAATAATCTAACTTCAAATAATGACTAAGCTACAATTAAAAGGTAGATATGGATTATTGTGACTGCTCCTTTTAAACTATTTACAGTATATGTCATATAAAGATGTATGAAAGGGAGGTGGGCGGAGCATCTAATGAGCCGTCCCCTGAAACATTTCCCCATAAACAAAACGTTCTTTGCCTCACGATGACGGCGTTTCATCAACATTCTGTTAATTTCCGTGTTCAACAGTGGACTCCCTTTTCATTGGTCGATTCTGTGATTCCGTTAACATGGATTTCATAGGAACCTACTTCAGGTTCTACATCCATCGCTGTGGTTCACACGTTCTCGCTCACACCAGTGGTACAGTACGTGATCAGGTGCACGTTATTCAGACGCTCCAGGATTTCACGATGTTGTGATTTCAAATATTAATGCAAATTTAGTCAATTTACACAAATTCTGCGTGGCAGTGAATTTCTGTTCAATCTCTGCTACATTTCAGCAGTTTTAAGAGATCTGACGAAACCCAGAGTAATGAAATTCTGTGACCCAACGCAAACGTAGCTGAAAACTGTCTTTGTTTAGGTCAACATCAGCTTCTGAGGGCGTCGGCCACAGAAATGTTAAATAAAAACTTCAACCCCCTGCACCATGGAACTACACATGGAAATTAGCGGTTAGCTTAACCCGGTGTATTTACAAGCTAACCGTTATGGGAAAGTCCCTGTGTAATAAAAGAAGAAACAGTTTTATTTATCGCTTCTTCTGCTCAGAGATATTTTAGTGTGATATTTTTGTACGCTGTGAAGAAAACAAATCCCATCTACAATGAACTTTACTGTTTAGTTTCCTATTTTATAGCTTTTTGTTTTTATCATTAATAATTAATAAGCTGTTAAAAAACTGACTGACAAACAAGTCTTTTTTTAAAAGATGTAAAGATTCACTAAAGTTTGATTAGGGGCCATGATGCAGCCTGAGATGATGAGAACCTACTGTTGTCCTGCATGTCCTTCTATGTGTGAACAATCACCACATTATGAACAAAGGTCCAGTCCAATGCCAGATTGACTCAACTACCAAAACAGGCCAATCATCCTAAAGGTGGCGCTACAGCAGGCCTCTAGTCTTAGGCTGTACATTAATACACAAATAATCAAATAACATATCCATGCACTTTGTCTGCTCTCAACACAAGTTCAAACAGAGTCAACTAAAGGTTTCCAACACTTACATCAAAAACAAACTCATAAATGGATCAATCTGTTCCTGTTTGAACTCGTTTTGTTAAATCCAAAAGCAGATATTTCAGTTTATTGACCTTTAAAACAACAACACACATGGTTTTCCACTTTAAATTTTACAGAATGTGTTTCATATTCTGCGCTCAGACTCTTTAAATGAAGGTTTTTGAACTTAATGTGACATTTTTTAAGCAAAGTTGTTTTTAAGAAGCATTAAAATGCTGGACAAGCTGAGTGTAGATGACTAGACTAGAGCTGAGACTATTTATTTAATAAGAGCCTTAGAATAGATGGATATAATGAAAAGAGTGGATGGACGAAGCATAAACATGCAGATATTCACACAGACTTATTAAACACGCTTTATTGGACGGGTGATACTAAATACTTCCCCATACTGTAGCTGCACAGACTGTAATATCACCAGTTTATCATTGTAACGGTTGTTAGAGTTACTATCTTTACCAGGGAGCTAATATTTATTCATGGTTATTGTTTTAGAGTTTACTGGGCTTTATTTATTCATGATTAGTTCATATCTCCTGCTCAGCTGTTTAAAGTGTGTTATTGTTGAGCTGCTGCTTCAAAACTACATCAAAATAAAGGTCAAACCAGTTCTCATGTGGTCTTCTATGTTGTAGATGAAAATAAAGGGTTTGTTGTGTGTTTTTTCCCAATAAACGTGATACGTCACATTCTCCTCCTGTCCAATCAGAGCCTTCCCAACCCTCAGCCCTAAAGCAGAATTAACAAAAGCCGAATAAACTGGTTTCCTATGTCAACCTCAATCTATCCATCCATCCATCCATCTTCTCCCGCTTAGCCGTTTCCGGGTCGCGGGGGCAGCATCCTCAGTAGGGAGGCCCAGACTTCCCTCTCCCCGGCCACTTCCTCCAGCTCTCCCTGGGGGACCCCGAGACGTTCCCAGGCCAGCCGAGAGACATAGTCTCTCCAGCGTGTCCTGGGTCTTCCCTGGGGCCTCCTTCTGGAGGGACGTGCCCTGAACGCCTCACTAGGGAGGCGTTCAGGGGGCATCCTAATTAGGTGCCCGAGCCACCTCATCTGGCTCTTCTCGATGCGGAGGAGCAGCGACTCTACTTTGAGCCCCTCCCGAATGACTGAGCTTCTCACCCTATCTCTAAGGGAGAGCCCAGCCACCCTACGGAGGAAACTCATTTCGGCCGCTTGTACCCGCGATCTTGTTCTTTCGGTCATGACCCAAAGTTCATGACCATAGGTGAGGGTTGGAACGTAGACCGACCTGTAAATAGAGAGCTTTGCTTTTTGGTTCAGCTCCCTTTTCACAATGACGGACTGGTGCAGACTCCGCATCACTGCAGACGCCGCACCAATCCGCCTGTTGATCTCTCGCTCCATCCTTCCCTCACTTGTGAACATGATATTCTAATTTTATGACCAGCACCTGTGTTTATATAGGGCAGAAATAGGCAACAAATGTACAAAATGACAGAAAAATACACAAAACAAAAGCAAGAATACATTAAAAATACAAAGAATTACAATATTGCAGGAAAATACAGTAAAAGAAAAGAAAAACACACAAACTATTACAAAAATCAACAAAACAACAGTAATACCCAACTCCTCCTCTGTTTGTATTCAGGGCCCGTGTCACGGTCTGAGTTTACCTCCATACTGAGATTATAACCCTGACATAATCAAATAAACATATACAACACGTGTCTGTTCACTTTGAAAACAAAAATAAACAAAAATTAATTAAATTTTTTAATCAAAAATTCATTTTTCGGTAGTGTGCATGTGCGTGCATGCTCATAGATGCTCAAACAATTTCAGTACGATGTGCATTGGCTATAAATAAATATACAGGTGCTGGTCATAAAATTAGAATATCATGAAAAAGCTGATTTATTTCAGTAATTCCATTCAAAAAGTGAAACTTGTATAATGTCTACATTAATTTCACACAGACTGACATATTTCAAGTGTTTATTTCTTTTAATGTTGATTATAACTGACAATAGATTATAATATTATGGAGAGGTTTAATATTAAAGACACCCGGTGTTCTACAAAGGCCTTTAGATGTTCTCCAGTCTAGTTCTGTAGGTCTACACAATCATGGAGAAAACTGCTGACCTGACAAAAGACGACCATTGACACCTTGAACAAGGAGGACCAGACACAAAGGTCATGGCTAAAGAGGCTGGATGTTCACAGAGTCCAAACACATTCATAGAGAGGTGAAGGGAAGGAAAAGATGTGGTAGAAAAAAGTCTACAAACAATAGTGATAGCCACGCCCCCTGGAGAGGATTGTGAAACTAAACCCATTCAAACATGTGGAGGAGATTCACAAAGAGTGACTGTAGCTGGAGTCAGAGCTTCAAGAACCACCACGTACAGACGTATGTAAGACATGGTTTCAGCTGTAGCATTCCTGGTGTCAAGACACTGAACTAGAGACAGCGTCAGAAGCGTCTTGTCTGGGCTAAAGACAAAAAGGACTGGACTGCTGCTGAGTGGTCCAAAGTGATGTTCTCTGATCAAAGGACATTTAGCATGTTCTTTGGAGATCAAGGTCCCAGAGTCTGGAGGAAGAGAGGAGAGGAACAGAATCCACGTTGCTTGAGGTGGAGTGTAAAGTTTCCACAGTCAGTGATGGTTTGAGGTGCCATGTCATGTGCTGGTGTTGGTCCACTGTGGTTCCTTAGGTCCATGGTCAACGTAGACGTCTACCAGGAAGTTTTAGAGCACTTCATGCTTCCTGCTGCTGACCAACTTCATGGAGATGTACATTTCATTTTCTAACAGGACCTAACACCTGCACACAGTGCTAAAGCTACCAGTACCTGGTTTAAGGACCATGGTATCCCTGTTCTTGATTGGTCATCAAACTGGCCTGACCTTCACCACATAGAACATCTATGAGGTATTGTGAAGAGGAAGATGTGAGACACCAGACCCAACAATGCAGAAGAGCTGAAGGTCACTATCAGAACAACCTGGGCTCTCATAACACCTGATCAGTACCACAGACTGATCCACTCCATGCCACGCCCACTGCTGCAGTAATTCAGGTAAAACCAACTATTGAGTGTAGTATTATGGTATGATGATGAAGACATACAGTATAGGAGACACGTTGTGTGAGAGTGACTGACTTCTCAGTGGGGACCAGATAGCATGATACACTGATGTGCGTAACACCAATACAGTCTGCTCATATAGTTCCTATACATTTGAATGTATATCACTACATTGAGTACATGATCATACTTTTCAACATTTCTACAAATCTGTTTTTGTATCAGTTTTAGTAATATTCAAATTTTCTGAGAAACTGAATTTGGGATTTTCATTAGTTGTCAGTTATAATCATCAATATTAAAATAAATAAACATCTGAAATATATCAGTCTGTGTGAAATGAATGAATATAATATACAAATTTCACTTTTTGAATGGAATTACTGAAATAAATCAACTTTTTCATGATATTCTAATTTTATGACCAGCACCTGTGTTTATATAGGACAGACATAGGCAACAAATGTACAAAATGACAGAAAAATACACAAAACAAGAGCAAGAATACATTAAAAATACAAAGAATTACAATATTGCAGGAAAATACAGTAAAAGAAAAGAAAAACACACAAACTATTACAAAAATCAACAAAACAACAGTAATACCTATAATCACTCAAAAAATATACAAAATTACAGAAAATGACAATAAAAGTACATAAAAAGACCCACAGCACTAACAAACAAGCAAAACCACAGAAATACACAAAAAAAATACTCCTGAAAAAAGAAATGCACAAAATGCCTCACAACGAGCAAGACAACAACAAACATACACAGAATGACAGAAAAACACAAAATGACTATAAAAACTCTTTGATATTTTCTGTATTAATGCTCAAGTCACTTTTTCTAAATGAATGTTGATCTGATAACACAAACACAGGCCCTGATGCTGCATGAATAATTGTTTTCAGTGCAAAACTGTGCTTATTTTTACACAGGAATCTTTATATTCACATATAAATAATCTAAAAATGTTTAAAATGCATTTTCGTTGACATACTGTGTATTATATAAAACAGACTCTTCTGAGGGGTTAGTTTAACACATGCTCTGATACACAACAGTATATTTGCACGTTTCATCTTTAATTTTACCACATGCACTGTTTGTGGACTAATGAGGGTGAACATCTGGACAGGAGCAAACTGTGATCTAACATCTGTTTGGTTGTTCTTTGGATTATATGAACATTTTAAACAGGTTTCATAGCAAATTAAACCGTTTTCTGCAGCTTTGGTCTGTGTTTAAACAAACATAACTATTGTTTAGTGTCTGTGAACTCATTCACAGGATTAGTTAAACATGTTATCCTCCTTCCTTTCTACTCATTGTTACTGATTAACGTTGTTATTTACTCACTCAGACAGAAGAAGAAGATCCGACTCATCGCCATTTCTCTCTCTCTCTCTCTCTCTCTCTCTCTCTCTCTCTCTCTCTCTCTCTCTCTCTCTCTCTCTCTCTCTCTCTCTCTCTCTCTCCCCACCCAACAGTTTCCAGGAAACGCTCATGTGTTGTTTTTAAAATAGCAGTTAACAAACTTAAAAAGTGCATTACCGCCACCTACTGGATTCTATGTGGACCAGAATTAGGACCAAAACTTGCAAAAAATAAATAATAAAATAAATAAACAAAGCTCGCTGAAGCTTAATCACCATGACAACTAATGCTGAACGTTAACCTGGTGATGAACAGGTTTTTCTCTGGTTAGTGAGTCCTAAAGCCCCGCCTCCTGACCAATCAGATCTATTAGAAAACAACCTGACCATTGATAGATGATCCTGGTGTTTGTGTATATGTGTTGTTTTTGTTCATATTTCTTATGTATTTGGGTATATTTTCCGTTGTGTGTCATATCAGGGACTACAGATAAAAACTAGCCTTCTGGATAAATCTGGTACATTTTTTGTATTAATATGAATGTACACAGTAAATAAACCATAAAATAAAATAAAATGTAATCATTGATTGATTGTGTAATGTGAGCAGTCTGATGTGAGGAAGAGGTGATGACGTGTTAATGTTGCTAAATGTCTTTCCTATGAAACTCACACCATTTCAGATGAAAACCACAACCAACACTGCTATGAGTCACATCTTCATCACTCAGATAAGCTGTCAATTAATTATTACTAGTACAGTGCCCATCGGAAATATGTATTTATATAGTGGGAGGAGTCTAAGTAGAGTTGTCAATTATGGCCAAATGAGTTTGTGTGTGAAAGTTGTATGTACATAGAGGTGTACATACTGTACTCTGTAGTGTTATAAAGGCTTTATTTATGGGTGTAAAATAAAATAGTGTGTGTGATTTATCTGGTTTAATTCTATGAGACATGAATATGATAAATGTTTTTTTTTACTAATTTTTATATGTATTTTTTGTTTTGGTGTATTTTTGGAGCCTTTTGGATATTTTTGTGCATTTCTGTTGTCGTTGTGTGTACTTTAACAATTACACAAACGGTTGTATGGTTTAAACAATGGGAAACTTGTCTGTAAAAGACTCCCCAGTGGCTGATGGTGTTGTCGTGACTCCCCCAGGTGATGATGTGGATGGTAAAAAAAAAGTGTAGTGTAACGTTGAAACTGACTTGCAAAATAATACAAAGTTTATTAAAACAAGCAGAATCAAAAAAAACAGGACAACCAGAGACAAACACACTGTGAGAGCATCGAGGGTCAAATCATACTCTGAAGGAAGTCGGGGGAGAAAGCACATATAGGATTTTCAGACACCATATGTGAACTAAATTAGCCTTAGCTTGGACACAAAGAGAAGAAGCAACAAATGTTTATTGTTTGTTGTCTAAAAGGTGGTAAAACTGCTATTTGTCAAAGAACTGGAGCCGGAGTCAGACACTTTTTATGACATACATAACACTCTATAGGTAGGTTTAACTGAGAAAACATGTGTTCCAGCAAAACAAAGGCCAACACTCAAATTTAGGTCAAAAGTATATTGTATTAAATGAATATCATATGAAGCAGTCAATACACCAATTGATCTATTCAGAGAGCTCTGTGTTTGAGACGCTAACGATAGCATGGCACAGCGATGGAGACGGAGGAGGAAGTGAAGTCCGTGACCCACGACTTAAAGGAAGTTTGGGATCACGGGGATAATTTTAAATAACCATGAAATATGAACTTAAATAACTTTTAGCAGTACAAAATAGTTTTTAATGTTGACCTTCTTTTTTAAACCCAAACAAACAGCGACACAGTGACGTCATGGTCCCGTGACCAGGAACAGGAAGTACCACGCTCATTACAGAGAGGGAGCTGTTACAGTATCTTAAAATTAAAATGAACATTTTGCAACACCAAATTATTCCAAAATAACGGATGTGCACACTTGTGGTCTTTGGAAGCCTTTGACAAAGTTTCAGGTCGAACAGACTCCACACACACTCTAGGTAGATTATTATTACATTCATTTAAACTTCTAAATGTTTTTGGTTTATAAAATGACAATGAATGTAATTATTATTTACACACACGCTTCCTTTCCAACAAACACACAGTGAAGATCAAAGTCTGTCCAAACAGGATGAGGACACCTTTGATGATGATGATGATGACAGACATGGTGGTACAGTCTGTAACATGGAAACAGGAGGAGGAGTCAGTGATTGGACTGAAGATCAATATTCCCTCCTATCTCCTTTCCTATCCACTTGAGAAGGAGCATTCCAATTCTCTTTGAGCTAAGGAAAGGAGGTTCAAGGCTTCCTTTATAACCTCCTTTAGCCTAGGAAACACTGATACATCCTTTACCAAAGGAGAACAGATTATGATGACCCACAATTCATTGCAGTGACAACATTTAAAGGGACACACACATCAGTGTTCACGGAAACTCATGATGATGCTGATCATCTACTTTACCAATGCAATAATATGAACAACTTTAAATCATCTAAAACCCAATATTATTATATTTAAGACATATTATCAGATTATAACTAACATAAAAAGGATCAGAGACATTTTTATCCACATGATGTTTTATTCATCATAATTCATTCAATTAGTGAGTAAAAGGTGAGAGTGATCAAACATTCTCAATGTGACGTTCTTTAGTTTACCTTTAGTTCCTCGTAGCCATGGTAACCTCTTTTCCTTTGATTTATAATCAAACCTTGTGATTTTTAATATTATATCAGTGGTTAGAGGCACAGGAGAAAGTGGTAGAAATGAGCTTTTTGTCCATTTTAGGAAATGTGGATTTTATCACCATGACAGACGTCACTAAATCTGAACTCAGATCAATTTGACAGAATAAAACAAAAAAGTGCAATAAAACGTCTCTTGAGCTCAGGACCGACTCTGGAATTCTATCAGGATCCAAACAGCCTGAGTCGATCATGACGTTTTATCAAAATGGCGGCGCACACCGTGAGATTTCACTTTCTCCTCAACTTTGACTTTTATGTGTCGTGTACTTTACATTTGTGTTAATAAGTGTAGAATAACTGTGTTTCTATTCCATGTGTTCATTAGAGTCAGTAGTGATACTGTATAACTTCTGCAGTCTATGGTTCTGCATATACCACCATCAGAGAGAGAGAGCCCCCCCCAGCCAAAAAGACTGTCAAATCTTGGCCAGAGTTCACACGACACCATCTGCAGGACTGCTTAAAGATTGGACACCAGGACCTGGAGGAGCACACTACATCTGTGCACTCCTACATTAACTTCTGTGTGGACAACGTCACTGTAGACTAGCAGGTCAAGGTGTACTCCAATACAAAGCCTTGGATGACTTAGGAGATCTAAGTCCTGCTGCAGCATCGTGACAATGCCTTCAGATCCAGTGATGAAGAACAGTAATACAGCCAGAGCCATCAAAGCAGCTAAGGCAGCTTATACAAAGAAGATACAAGACCACTTCAAGGACAATAACACACGGCAAGTGTGGCAGGAAGTCCAGCATCTCCCCCATTACAAGTCCTGTAACACTACAAAGGACGAGGGCGACGCTGGACCTTCAAAGGAGCTGAATGCATTCTTTACACAGGAGAGACCCAGAGCAGCAACACCACAAACAGGACAATATGTTTTTGAAAACTGGTCCAACGTCATATCATGTCTACCTTCCACCCACACTTGATCCACTTCAGTTAGCATACAGAGCTACAAGATCAACAGAGGACGATTGCCACATTACTCCATACCACCACCTCTCACCGAGAACATCCAGGGAATTATGAGGCTCCTCTTCATTGACTTTAGCTCTGCCTTAATACCATACCACTGGACAGACTTACAGAAACATTACTGGACATTGGACTCAGCCTCAACACCAGCTCTGTGCTGTGCTGTGCTGAGTCCTCTTACTGTACATATGACTGTATCAGCACCCACACAAGCAGAAACATCATTACATTTGCAGATGACAATGCAGTTGTCAAACTCATCAATGAGAGGCCATACAGGACTGAGACCCAGAGGTTGGTGGAGTGCTGACAACAACCTAATCATCAACATCAAAAACCAAATAACTGATTGAGGACTTTAGGAGGAAGAAGGCTGTTCTCCAGTTTGTCTACATCAGTGAGGAGGCTGTGGAGAGGGTGCACAGCTACAAAATAACACTTTCCTCTGATATCACCTCAAAAATCACAGGGTCCCCTTGGTGCCCCAGGCGACTGGGGATGTGGTCGTCATCCCTGGGCGGGCAGCTCCCGGTGCTGCTTTTGTTCCGGGTCCTTCAGGTCTGGGGTCCGGTCCCTGCTAGCTCTGGGCCCGCCAGCAGGAACCCGCCGGCTGCCCGTTCAGCGCGGCACTGGCCATCTGCTGGGCGTGGGCCTTGGCTCCTCTGCTGGGGTCTCGGGCGGGAGGCTCTCTGGGCCCTCCCCTTTAGGGGTTGGGTGCGGGGGTGTACGGAGGGGGGATGTTGGCGGGGGGCCTTGGGGTTGGGGTTTACATTTCCTTTACATTTCCTACCTTGAATCTGTCCTCCCTGTATTTATTTTATTGCAATAACAAAACATGTATTGCTGTGTTAAAAACATTTCACTTATTGTAGTGTTGACCTTTGACATCATGTGCAGACAAAGTAAAAAAAGAAAAAAAATCACAGGTTTGAATGTAAATCAAAGGAAAAGAGGTTACCATGGCTACAAGGAACTAAAGGTAAACTAAAGAACGTCACATAGAGAATGGTTGATCACACTCACCTTTTACTCACTAATCAACATTAATACAAAATAAGTAGGATTTTATGAAATAGTTCAATTTATGCCAGATATAGGTCTACATAACATTGTAGACATACACATGTAGAACCACACAAAGCATTCCTAGATTAATGAAATATGTTGAATAAAACATCATGTGGATAAAAATGTCTCTGATCAATTTTTCTAGAACCACAGACTGTCTGTTTTATGTCAGTTATAATCTGATTATATGTCTTACATATAATAATATATGGGTTTTAGATTATTTAAAGTTGTTCATATTATTGCATTGTTAACTTACATGATCTGTATCCCTTGTCGGTCATCGTGAGTTTCTGTGAACACTCTGATGAATGTGTTCTCATGTGGTAAAGAATGTATCAGTGTTTCCTAGGGTAAAGGAGGTTATGAAGGAAGCATTGAGCCTCCTTTCCTTAGCTCAAAGGGAATTGGAACGCTCCTCATCATGGCCGCGACTTAAACACTTCCAAGGTTAAGAAACAGTGGATAGGAAAGGAGATAGGAGGAAATATTAGGACACACACAGGACTGATGAGAGCTCAACTCACCATGTCTGCAGCTGTTGTTATTGTTGTTGTCTCCACACCACGTGGTCACCTCCACCTCCACAGTCTTGTTCTCTGCTGGACTTTGAGCTGCACAGGTCAAAGAGGAGGTGAGGTCCTGCTCTGGGATGGTGAGCAGCACAGAGCTGTAGCTGCTGCTTTGGTTCATCACCTCCTGGCCTTTCATCCACACAACGCTGGTTAGGGGTGGAGCTCCATCCACGTAGCACAGCAGAGAGCAGAGAGTAGGGTCCTCATTGGACCTCCTCACTGAAGGAGGAGGAAGAGGCTCTACACACACACACGCACGCACGCACGCACGCACGCACGCACGCACACGCACGCACGCACACACACACACACACACACACACACACGATGTCCTCACAAAGGATCAGAACAGGGAAAGACAAACAGGTCACATGACTCACCATAGACTGAGAGGATGAATATCCTGATCTCTGATTTTTCATTATCAATGTCATAAGTTCCTGAATCGTTTTTCTGGATGTTTGTGATGGTAAAGAATCGTGTCCTGTTGTCCCACATCAGTTTTTTGTTGAAACGTTCTTTTCGTATCTTCATTTTTCCATTAAACACCTGAGCGATGAGCTCTCCTTTATGAGTTAAGATACCTTCCTCATTCACAGGTTCTCTCAGAGTGATGTTTCCTCCTACAAGAACTCTGATGTTCTCCACTGGTTCAGCAGTAGATGAGATTATCACTAAAATATTACACAAACACAAAAACACAAAAACAACAAAAACAGCAAAAACACACAAACAACAATAAACACAGTTACTCTTTGTAGTTTCCTGTTAATAATCTGATTGGTCAGCTAATTCAATACAAAGTCCTCCACAGATCTCACATTACCCAACAGAAAATGTATAAAATGGGCTTCTCCGTAACAGACATCTGCTCTCAGTTCACCCAGGGAACAGTTGATTCTTATTTACATGTCGTATGGCTTTGTTCCCCAGTTCAACAGTTTTGGTCTCTAATTACTAAAAAACTGTCCTCCATTTTGGACTGCAGGATTCCTCTCTCTCCAGATCTATGTCTGATAGGAGACCTGACAAAGCTTGATCTTCCAGCAAACCAATCACAATCCATCCTCGCAACACTCACCATCGCAAAAAAAACAATATTAGTGAATTGGAAAGATAAAAAATCCTTAAACATAAACCAATGGCAAAATCTCCTCATAGAATATATTTACATGGAAAAAATGTCAGCTCTCAGAAAAATAAAATAACCTGGTTTGAGGAGTGCTGGACTCCTTTTTTAACTGCATTTAATCTCGATTTCTTAGCCTAATGATCTAACCTGCAAGCGAACTGCCAGCACCATTCTTTACTAACACACTAATCAAACTGTAGACCTGGATCTCCCTGGGCTTGTGGGGTGGCCTGGGTGGCTTGGGTGCCTCTTCACGAGCGGGCGTGCGTTCCTTCTGGATGTCCTCCGGACCCTCGGCTGTTTGATTTTTCTCTCCTGCCCCCTCCGTACACTTCTGGGAGGCCCGTGGGGCTGGGGGCCTGCGTGTCTTTCTACCGCTCTTTCCCCTTGCTCTCTGTCCCCCTGTCCCGTTCTCCCTTCCTCCTTTTCCTTTGCTCTGGTGCCTGCTCTCCTTTTGGGTTGGGTGTTGAGGGGCTCCTGTCGGCCCAGGGTACTGGTGGGAGGGGCTGTGGCTTTCGCCTGGGGGGCGGGCTTTGCTGCGTCGGGTGGGTTAGCTTGGGGGTGGGCCCGTCGGGGGGCCTGGGGTGGTGGGGGTTGTGGCTCCTAGCCGGGGGGGTCTGGGGTGGGGGTGGCTACTGCTCGGGGGCGGCGCCTACATCCTGGGTCGCTGGGTGACGGAGTACTGCTGTGGGTCGCTCCGCCTGCCTGTCTGGGCGCCTCGGCTTTGTTCCCTTGAGCGCACTGTCGCCGTGGAAATCGCCAGCGCGGTGCCCCGCCCCCCCTTCCCCCTTTGGCTCACTTGGGGGACCGCGTGGGCCAGTGTGCGGTGCATGACGGAGGTGGGGTGGGGCCTTGCCCGTGCAGGGGCCCCCCCTGGAGTTGTGCTGGGTGGGTGTGTGGGGACGCAGCCTGTGGTTCTTGCCCTGGCGGATCCACGTTGGGGGTGGTTGGTCTGCTGGTTGGGTTAGGGTTAGGGTTAGGGGGTGGGTCTTTGGTTGGGGCGTCTTGGGGCGCGTTCTCCTGCCGTCCGCCCAGGAACTGGCTGCCGTTTGGTGTGGCGCCGCGCTGCCTTTGGCGGGGTGGGGCGGGTGGCCTGGGGCCCGCCGTCCTCCGGACTGTGCTGACGTCGGGGGGTGTCTCGTGTCGCCGCGTGTGTGGCCGGGGGTGGCCTCCGTGGAGAAGGGGGGCTCTGCTGGTGGCACTTGGTGTGGGTTGGTGGGACCTGGCTGGGGGTGCTTGGATTCGCCCGCTTGTCAGTTGGTGGGTGGCGGGTTGGGCCTGCTTGGGCAGCTGATGGCGTCCTCTCTTGTCGGGGGGGCCGGGGCCGCCTCCCTGTAGAGGGCATTGTATCGTGGTGCCCGGCGGGCCTGTGCTGGCCCTGATGCGGGCGCGGGCTTCTCTCCTGCTCGGCTGCTCTCTGTTGCGGCGGGGGGGGGGCTCTTCGGGCTGGCATGCGGCGGGGGTCGCCCCCTGGACTGCTGGGGGGTGTGGCTGGTGTTTGGCCGCGTCTGGGGGGTGGGGGTGCCGCCGTGCCCAGTGGGGCCAACGTGGTCTGGGGGGTGCCGCAGGGTGGGTCTCCGGCCGTGCTGCTCAGCGCGTCCCTGGGGTCCACTGCCTGCCTGTCTGCGCCATCTACCCTCTCCGGTAGCCCACCATGTGGACAGGCTGGGCTCGCACCAGACAGGCCTCCTAAAATGAACACCTCACTTCACTCCCAGCTGGTCTGGCTCACTCACTTGGTGCACCACACACCCATACCAAATCCTTGGGGGGCTGGATGGTGGGGCTGAGGGCTACTGAGTAGTGGCGCGGGGGCGGCATTCTCACCTCAAATTGCCCTACCAATCCCTCCAATTTTAATCGCACCTCAACACACCACCCCCCGGAGGGTGCGACTACCACTTCCACCCTCCGGATCTATTTGCACCACATACACATATATACACAAAGGTTTAATTGCCCCTCATACATTCACTAAACACACAAATTCACACAGGAAGGTGGGTAGGATCACATATTTGGGCCTATCGGTGGGGGCCTGATCCCTCTGTTGATGGCTGGGCCACCGTGTAGAATGCAAATACATCAGGATGGTGCGGTCGGGCATGGTGGAGCGGTGGGTCTCGGGGTGCTGCTGGGAGCTCTCTTCGTGGGGTCTCTCCGGGCGGTGTTGGCCCGGCGGGGAGTGGGGGTGCCTCTTCTATGGGTGTGGCTTGGTCCTTGTCTCTTCTCTTGGTCGCCTTGGGGGCTGTCCTCAGTGTATGTGGGCCTGGGGTGGCCTGCCTCGCCGGTGTGGGGGGTGGGCGCGCTGGGGGTGCTGGCGTCTGTAGCGGGGTTGGGGCGGGGTTGCTTGGCGCTTCGAGATGGTGCTGATTGCTGGGGGCGGCGCTAGCTGTTCCGGGCTGGGTTGGGGGGTGCCAAGCCCGTCGGTCCCCAAAAGCACCCGGACCGGGGGGGTGCTTTTGGGGACCGACGGGCTTGGCCTGTCCTGGCGGGGGTCTTCCGGGGTGGGGGGTGCGGGCCGCACTCTTGCATACCAGTGGGTGCGGCGTGGGGTGGCCCCTGCTTGGGCGGTACCCAAAGAACTGCCTCTGGTTTGCGCGTTCCGCATCCTAGTGTGGCGGTCTGGCTGGGCCCTTGGGGGTGGGTGGGGCGGCGGGGGGACTTTAGCAATAACTGAGGCGCATTGCGCTGGCAGTGTCAAAAAAGGGTGACCTGGGACGCAGCCACCACCATTATAGTTAAGCCTCACGTCTACAACTTCACATCTCACTCTCACTTTACAGTAATCAACTCTTCCACTTCTCTACCTTGAATCGCTCCTCCCTGCTCTCTTCCGCCTCCACCTCCCCCCCAACCCCCTCACCTAGGTGTAACACTGCTCTCTCTTTTTATAATCTCCCTTTAGTAAAGTGTTTCTTACCCTTCCTTAGGGAGGGCTGGTGATGGTCACAATTATGCAATAAAATAATGTTATTTATTTATTGCAATAACAAAACAAAAAAAAATGCATTGCTGTCTAAAAAAGATTACACTTCTTGTAGTGTTGACCTTTGACAGCATGTGCAGACAAAAAATAAATAAATAATAATAATAATAATCTGATTGATCGTTATTCTAATGCTGCTATGAATGTTGATCATGTGACCCTCAGATCCGATACGATCACATGACTGTGGCTCCGCCCCCCGTGATGACAGTTGTGCATCTATGATCTAAACCAGGGGTTCTGGGACCCACATTTAATCAAGTCATTAAATCGCAACCCACTTTTTTTTTTTTTAAATTCAACCAACCAGATTTAGCTGTTAAACACACAATCTTTTTTTTTTTTTTTTAAACATAAATCTATATATTTTCTTAGTGGGTTGTCCGTACAGCAACTGTACAAATAGACACTTTCTAAAGTTATTGACTCACCGACACAGAAGAAGAACAGACTCAGTTTGGTCTCCATCACAGCTACACACACACACACACACTGGGTTTGATTTGGTGGAAACACAGGAAGGGGGGGAGGGGAGGGAGGGGGAGGTCCCCATGAATATAAAATAAAGAAACATGTGTGTCCCATCGCTGATATAAACCACACAACTCATCTCACTTCCTCAAACACTATCAGCTCATTTCCCTTTTATTGGAACGCAAAGTAAATTAGTTTTTATGTGTTTGTGGGCATATGTTTACATTTAAATGTTTTATTTTTAACAGAAATAAATTAAACTAAATTAAACTCTACGTTTGGATCATTGACCGACTTGTCCCGTATGTGACGTAGAATGTAAAAACTCACTGTTTCATAGCCAAATATTTTGAACATTTAGATAATTTTTCTTTCATTTGAGACAAAATTCATGTACAACTGCATGTTCTGTTAAAATGTGTACACATGAAAATAAATCTAAATGAAAAAAAGGTACATTTAAATATGAAATCGAAATGTAAATGTAAAATCGAAATCGAAACGTTAAATTGAAATGTAAATGTTAAATGTAAATAATAAATCAAAATCGAAATGTTGAATGTAAATCAAAATGTTGAATGTTCTATATCTGTTAAAATGTTTACACATGAAAAATAAATCTAAATGAAAAAAAGGTAAATTTAAATACGAAATCTAAATCTAAATGTTAAAATTAAATATAAATGTTAAATCGAAATGTAAATGTTGAATGTAAATCAGAATGTTAAATGTCAAATCTAAATCAAAATGTTAAATGTCAAATGTAAGTCTGAATCTAAATCTAATTGTTAAATCGGTCACCATGTGTAAAGATAAAGGTCCATGGTCTTCTTCATCACTGGTTAAAGTGAGTGTACATACAGCATGCTGCTACTGTCAATCTACATCTGTTAAACTGTATGAGGGCAGTTGTCCACATGTGCAGCCGTACACCAGTCATTACCGCTCTTTAGAGTTCATCAGTTTGAAGCCATCCCACCACGTCTCTGGCTCCTCCCCTCTCCTTACTCACTGGTCCTCAGTAAGTGGTGTGGGCAGGTGCGGAGATGCCCACTTTCATAATTTCTAAACATTTTGCTTTACACTTGGTGACAGATTAAAGGGTCCATGTTACACTAAATTAACATTTCTGTGCTTTAAACATGATATAGTTCTATTATGACTTCATACACATGATCAAAGTGTTTTATCATTGATTCCATCAATCATTAGTCAGAGGGTGATTTACTCCTTTCACAACACAAACATCGCTACAATTTGATGACACGTTCCCACTTTGATGACGAATTTGACGCGGCACTGAGCTGGAGAAGCCACGCCTCCAGGAAGCTCTCTGTCGTGATTGACATGTAAACAGACACGCCCACAAAGGTGAGCATTTTAGCATCCTTTACACAGTGCTACTGTATGTATGTATTTACTACAATTAAACAAACAAATGGAAATGATGGTGAAAAACAGCATGATATGTGACCTTTAAACATTTAGATTTAACATTTACATATTGATTGAACATTTACAAATAGATTTTGATTTCGGATTTAACATTTACATTTAGAATTCAGATTTTCATTTAACATTTAGATTTATTTTTTGTGTGTACACATTTTTAACAATGATATAGAGCACATTTTGGTGTTGTTAAAGAACAGTACAGTAATAATAAAACTACCTGAGTGCAAAGAAAAATGTTTTGAATATTTTTCATTCTCAGTGTTCAGTAAAGACATTGTTGAGTTTAATGTGACTAATATGAGAGCTGAGGTTGCCAGATCTGCTCTGGTTTACAGGAGGAAACCACATGAACTTCCTGGACCATTTTAACCAAATAAACCACAGCCTCTGCAGCAGAACCAGCATCAGTTATATTTATGTTATATTCATATTATGGCCTTCTGTAGAGAGGCCATAACATTATCAACATCAGCACTACAGTCAGGGGCGGAGCTAGAAAAAAAATCAATGGGGTGGCAGGAATATTTTAGAAGTGTCAACATATAGCAGACGTACATAAACCATACTGAATTATAGGGCTGGGTATCGCCAGGTACCTCACGATGTGATATATTGCAATATTTTTTAATCCACAATACATCATGATAACTGTGACTGAAGAAATTCAGATTTTATCTACTGTACTGAATCTATTTCACATGAATGACAGCCACGTGTTTACAGCACACTGACCACAACTAGTCACATGACCTGGTGTTATGTTTACGTCTTTAAGGAAAGCCTGATACTAAAACATTATTGTTTGTGCAAATGAACTTTAAATTATTAATAACAAAATGAATGCAGTAAATGTTAATTTCAGTGCTAACATTATCAACTTCTCTGTAAACATGGACACGTATCAGTGCTGCTTAACAAACAATAATTATATCATCTTCATTTCTGTGACATTCACAAAGTAGCTTCACCATGTTTGATTTGATAGACATTGATTTATAGACGCACAGAAGTGAATAGACATGAACCTCCTAGACAATAACTAAACACTGTTAATATTTACTGTAGTGGAGACAGAATAACTATCACATTATCACATTAAAGAACCGTTCTGTAACATTTAACAAAGTGTAAAACTGGAAATTCTGAGAGTGAAAAAATGTGTCTATAGTGTTTTTAATTTGACAAAAATATGGCTTTAAATCAGTTGTTTTCACTGTAACAAACATATTAATAATATTATTTTAACATTGACATGTTAATGATGCCACACTGTTATATAACTAAGTATAAAAAGTTATTTTAAGGAACATATGATGAATTTGTGTAAAACAAAAATAACCACATGGTTTATTTGGTTTTAAAACATAAAAACCAAAGAACAAAAGG
Organism: Gouania willdenowi; assembly: GCF_900634775.1. NCBI lineage: Eukaryota > Metazoa > Chordata > Actinopteri > Blenniiformes > Gobiesocidae > Gouania > Gouania willdenowi. Next base: position 45,165,325 of record NC_041044.1, read on the forward strand.
TACACAGATTATGACGACTCAGGTAAAGTTAGAAAGATATTCACAGATTCAGCTTTTCTGGATCAATAACTCATCAACGTTACATTGTTTTTACAAAACCGATACTTTGTTACAATCACAGCAAGGTGGACTGCAATTAAGCTACAACCAGATTTTCCATCCTACGCGTTTGGGAACTAGTATTGGCCTCTAGGCGGAGTCGACAGTGGAGGGACCGTCTGCAAAGTGCAACAACGTAAAATTATACAAAAATAAAAACCAATAACTTCACACAGGAGAGTGGTAGTGTCCTTCACTATTATACTACAACGCTTAGTTTCAATAAATGTGCTTTCACGCAATTTTACAGACTGTAGCATCAGAGGACTTTCACAATAAAACATTTCAAAATAAAAGCCGACTGGAAAAAAACAAGAAAAATAGTGTTTTATAATAGAAATACTTTTAATATGAGGTTTCATCATCACAGGTGTCGTAAACAAGAAACTTAAAAATGCAGATTTGATTTACGACACACACACACACACACAGTAAACACTAAGACAATCAAAGTGACATGAGATCTGACTTTAAAATGATCAACCATGGAGAGAGAGAGACACACACACACACACAGGTCTGCATCAGGTGGGCGGGGCCTTGAGTTAATGTAGTAACTTCTACCTGGACAAAGCTGAAATCCTGTAAAAGAAGAACAGACTCAGTGTGGGTGTATTGGTTATACTGGTCGTCATTGTAACTGGTGATTATTTGATGTTGACACTCAGTGTTTACGTTAAAGCTAATATCCAGAGTTTCTGAGAAACATCTCCATGTCCCGCCCTCAACAGCTCCACTTCCTCCCACTGCCTCCGCCAATCAACCAGAAGCCACGCCTCTACTTTTCTGCACGCGCATTGCAGAACATAACAAGGTTACATTAATATATGTCTATGGGTCAGGTAAGAACCATAATCATATTTACATGTTTGCTGTTGTGACGCAGGGCCTTGTTTCTGTGCACAGTAACACATTCATTTTGATTGACAGTCTCAAAAACAGGAAGTGGAAGTCTATTGGCTGGACGCACTCTGCAATCATTTCCATTTGTATAGGGGTCTATAGGACAAAGGAGGGGCTTATACATTCATGAATATGAATGACCACCAGCAGTAGACCATAGTAAAAGAATAGTTAGAGATTTTAAAAGAATGAGACATTAACATAAATTTCTCAGAAACTCCAGAAATCAACTTTAATCTGAACCTTTTCATTACAACACAATAAAACTATCAGTCATCAGATAACATGATCACCAACTAAACTGGAACACTGACGAGTCTAAGTGCTCACTGTTAGTGTTGACTCTTTAAATTAAATATTTTACTTCAATATATTTTAACTATTTTCTATTAAGTTTGAAATATTACAGTAATTCAATGTGTTTCTAATGTTAATAATTTGATTTAAATAAGTCAGACAGTGGTGTAGCGGCTCAACTGGTGGTCATTATAAATGGTGAATCTCAAACACACTTGAGTTTTAACTTCATCTGTCACAAGATAACATGATGCCGAGTGTAACCGTAACACCAACCGTTTCTTTCTAACTCATAAAATCTAATATTATGGTTTATTTTTAGTGTCTTTAGTGTTTATTTAGTTTCTGCTTTTGTGATTAGAAAGAATTTATCATGTTTTAATAAAATAAGTGAGACATTCATTAAAAACAACTTAATCACAATATCTATCAAACCAGCCACAAGATGACATGATTACCAGTCAAACTGTAACACCAACTAGTCACAACCATCAATTATTAGTTAGTGTTGGTCTTGTTTTTATTATATTTATTATTCTATTTCCTTTTTCAACTTCATTTTGGTTATTTCGTTTAGATTTTTGGAAGTCATTGACAAATATTTCTATATATCTTTAAAAAGTATTTACATTTATAATGTAGACCCTTTTGTTTCCCCCGATTTTACATATTTTATTTTTGTTTAAATACTTATTTTTAGATTTTCTGTTAATATCGTATTTTTCATAGTATTTGATCTATTTTGCAATAAACTTATTTACATTCCCCCATTTTTTACATTTTGTTCACTTTAGTTTTTTTCTTCCTATTTTAATTTAATCTGTTTTATAGAAGAATAAACCAGTCACAAGATAACTGGATGACCAGTCGAACCGTGACACTATGTGGTCAGAGTGTCTTTATCTTGTTTTTAACATTTTTATTTTACTTTTTTTTAGATTAGAAATTCTCCTTATTTTTCCCTTCACAAATATTTCCCAATATTTATTTCTCTTAAACATTTATATTGTAAGATTTATATTTTATGTCCTAATTTAACAATTATCAAAAGTCAGTGACCATCACTAATTAACATGATAACCAGTCGAGCCATAACACGTACTGTAGCAGCACTTATATAAATATATATTTATCAAATATATTTTATTGGAAATGTTTTCTCATTTTTGATCATCTTTATTTATGAATATTTTGTTAATTTGAAGAATTAGTATTTTAATAATAGTTTTGAGGCGCTCATTCAACACACACACACACACACACACTCTCACTCACTGTAGTTTGTCCTGTAGCAGCTCCAGCCGCTGTCGGTCGACATAACGTGAGAAGAGAGAAAGCAGATTGGGAGGAGTGAAAAGGGGCGGAGCCAGCGAGGAGGCGGGGACACTCAGTAGCTCCCTGGTTACAGAGAAAACCAACTCTGTCCTGTGTGTGTGTGTGGGGGGGGCAAAGGTTCAGACACACCAATGTTTTCAGCTCCATCATCATCTGTTACATACAGCAGAGGTTCTCAACCTTTGGGTCATGAGACACTGGGAGGCGGTCCCCAGAAGACAAACTAGGAATATTTTATGCTTATTTTTACCCTTTTCTACAACTACACCAAACTTTCCATATTTTAACCTATTTTCATCACTTTTTCTTGCCATATTTTTGCTTCTTTTAATGTATTTTTGCTACATTTCTCCAATTTCTGACACTTCTACATCACATTTTAATGTCTTTTCTACACATTTTTCCACTTTCCAGACATGTTTAGCACTTACAAACTATTTCTACCACTTTTACACCTAATGTCACATATGTTGACCCATTATTGTCACTTTTAACCTCTTTTCACCAGATTTCATGATTATTTTTGCCAATTTAATCACATTCACCATTAGTCATGTCCATTATTTGTTAGTTTAAACTAATTGTTCAAATATTGACACTTTGAACCCTTTTTACCACTTTTTCTGTCTGTTTTTGTCCACTCTAATTTGCAACTTTTAACCAATTTCTGTCTTTCTTTAAATCCCATTTTACCACCTTTTCTGGTCACTTTGAACCTATTTTATTTGTGATTAACTCATTCACATTTCACACAAATCACCAGTTTGTGACAAAAAACTGAGAAAAACAGCTTTTACTAAAAAAATCTATTAGTGACTTTGAAGCATTTTTTTTTGCTTTAGTGACACCTCATCATTACTTTCCTTCTATAAAACTATAAAAACACTGAGACCAGGCTTTAAATGACAACATTATTATTATTTTATTATCTATGTCAGAGTTGAATGGATTTCTTACTGTATTTTGGCGTTCCTCCAAGTCTCTCCCCCATCATTCTCCACACACGCAACTTCCTCCTCCTCCCAGACATGCCAAGTGGTTTTTTTTTTTATTGCTTTCTCTCACCATCACCACACTCTCAATAGTTCCACACATGCTCTGGTCGAGTGTTTGCTGCTGTGAACTTCAGCATTATCTCTCGTAGCGCCATTTTCTGTCTCGTAAACTCTTTTCCTCTCCCTCTGAGCTCTGCCCATCATGGGTGATCTCTCATCCAAAGGTGCTCTGCGGCCACCTACAGGTCATCAGTTGGTCACTACATCATGGCACAAGCCTGATATTAATGGAGAGCTTTGTCACACTGTCTCCTAGCAACCCCAGCCGAATAACACAATTGATGTCTTTAGCAGTCAATGAGTTAAAACCAGGATTTCCATCTTTAAGATGACTATAATAATAATAATAAACGTTCCTGGATAACAGTGGATATTATTCAGATGAATAAATAAATGTGGTTATCACAGATTCATAGAACAATGGACCATCATTTTACTGACTTTATGGATGGACCCCCAAAAATCTCTCCCCTTTATTCCCCCTTATAGATGGTCCTGTCTCCACATGACTGTTCTTCAATGTTCATGTCTGTGTTCAACCATCTTCAGCTACAGTGGGGGTCCCCGCTCTCTGGGACCTTTATTTTGGAGGGTCCCCTCTCTCTGGGACCTTTATTTTGGGGGTCATGGGCCTGAAAAGGTTGAGAACCTCCGACACGCACACACACTCACTCACCAGCGATTGTCGTCCATGAGTTGACAGTTTGGGTCAGAGCTCTGCATCCTCTCTCCTTCACTCAGAATCAAATAGAGCAGAGTCACTCCAAACTGTCCAGGACAAACACAGGTTAGGCTCACATAAGTCAGACTTCAGTGAGCTTAGGCTCAGATGAGTCAGGTTTGTTCACCTTGTTGTGCAGCACACTGCTCAGCTGTCCCTCGCTGCCCTGCAGCTCCTGCAGCAGGTCTGTGAGCAACGAGCTGGACAACGATTGGATGACGGAGGAAACCGGCTCCACCAACCAGAACAGCACCTGAGGGAGGGGGAGGAGCTTAACACGTCAATTCATCATCTAAGAGTCACTTAGAACAGCTACTAGGACGCTGAAGTCACACTGAGTGAAAGCATCAGAACAAAGTCTAAGTTTATTCTAAATTAATTCACACACTCTCCACTGGGGGCGCCACAGATCTGACTGTTCTGTTTGCTTACCTGGTCCTGTTTGTCCTTCTTGGCCAGGGTGGGAAAGTTGCGTGCGATCGCCATGACAACAGCATTAGCCAGTGGCGTTGACAGGAAAGGGAGGAGCCTGGAGACGAGCCGCTTCCCCTTCCTCACCGACATGATCATCACACACTGCTCGTCGCTGACTCTACAGAAGAGGGCGGAGTCAAGGAGTGACATTTCTGGAAAATTAACCTTTTTTGTTAAAATGTTTAAAAACTGACGTCTGATCAGTAATATGACTTCCCCTTCTATGTAAATATCTCTATGACTATTTTTCACGGTAAAACTGGTGGGCTAATGTTAGCTTAGCTAGAGTAGCGAAAACAAAATGTAGGCAAATCCTGTCTCTCTGCCCTCCCGTTTACTGTTTACACTCAAACATTGTGTGTAATTGTGCGATATTGTCCACAAAGTGAATGTGAGAGTATATTTATGACTCAGATTTCTGCTTTATTTTGTTAAACTAATAATAATAGCATTGTTATTTCAATTTAAAGTAGTTAATTCCTTAGATTGCACGTGTTTCCCGTGATCAGGGCAGACGTGTGGTCCCTCTCCCACCTGTTGTCCCACTCCTTTTCTCTCAGAGCGCTGCACAGCTGCTCCGTGTTGGCTTTGTGCTGCTCCAGCAGAGTCTGGCGCTCCTCCTCAGGAACCTGAAGGAAGCGCTTCTCAAAGTCCTGGACCTCCAGCAGCAGGCTGTACATCTGAGGAAGAAGAGGAGGAAGAGCATTACGAAATCAAACGCACACCCAGGGGGCGCCGTTCATCTCTCCTCACCTTCTCCACCGTGTAGAGGATCTGTCGTCTCTTGTTCCACACCTGCTTCTCACGTTTCTCCTGCAGCAAAAAACACATGAATTAACTTCATCAGGACAGCTGTGCTCTGATTGGTTAGATTGTGTGTGTGTGTGTGTGTGTGTGTGTGTCCCACCTCGTCGTCTGTACGACTCGTTACCACTGCATCAATCATCTTACGAGGATTGTTCACACTGGAGACGGTGAGTTTACCCAGAGAACCTGCAAACTGCACTGTGAGGAGCACAGGACACACACACACACACACACACACACACACACACACACACACACACACACACACACACACACACACACACACACACACACACACACACACACACACACACACACACACACACACACACACACACACACACACCTAGAATATTTAGCTTTCCTGAAGAAAATACAAGTGAGGATGCATGCGGTGAACCGTGTCGCACTGCATTAGTTAGCATTTGCCTAGCGCTAGCAATAACCTAATGTTAGCAATAGCCTAGCAATAACATTAGTCTAACTTTGGCATTAGCCTAGCATTAGCATTAACCAAGTGTTAGGCTAATGCTGAAAATTAGCAATAAGCTTGAAGAAAGTTTAAATGAGTTGAAATAGCTGAAATGTGTTTAACGTAGTAGCTGAAAATGTTAAAAGTCTAAATCAGATGAAGAATGGCTGGGGATGAATGGGTTAAAAGTTGAAAAAGCTGAAAGTTCCAAAAGAAATGAATGGGAAAAAAAAAAATAGTTTAAAAGTCACAAATTATAAAAGCGATAGCATAAATCTAGAGAACTTTCTGAATTTTTTGATAACTTGTCAAAATCGGACAAACGGTGTAGGAGTTAACTCAGACGGAAGAAAAAACAATTAACAATAGGGAGAACGCCTCTTGTATCCTCACTAATTAGGGTGTGACAATTCATCATTAGATCCACCTACATCTCTGTGCTCGGCTCGTTGTCCTTACTGACGACACATATCGATCTAAAATTGTTTTAAAAGGTGATCAATCGATTGTATTGATACATGTAAATAACTGATGTGCCATAATCACAGCAGACTTTATATGGAAGAGTTTTAAAGCTCTTTTAATAATAAAGACGTTAATGTGTGTGTAACACTGTCTTTATCACAGACGGAGATATTCTAAAGCTGTGGTTCACCAACATGTAGCGTTAGCTCGTTAGCATTAGCTCTGCAGAAGCCTCATAACCATCAACCTTTGCTCTTTTAACCTGAACACATCATTGTTTTATTTTGAGGAATAAAAACAAACAAAAGAGTCAAGTAAACCTAATATGTATTTTCATTAAAAACATCCTGTTAATTTAAACAGGTTGGACTTTATTCAAATAAAATGTGAATATATTTCACATTGAATGTTGTTCCTTTATGTCCATCCTTAATTTATAGACAATTCCTTCAAACAACATTAATCTATTAAAGCTCACCTGTTCTGTCCAGTATCAGGGATTTATTTCACTGTACACATTATTATTTTGATTAAAAAGTCACTGAATCCATTTAAATTAATCAAAATCGTCCATGAATAGAATCAACAACAACAACAACAAATCATTTCTAAAAAGAATCGTTACATCCCTAGTCATACATATAGTTACGCACAGAAATAGGTACACACAACATAATTATACACACACACCTGGTCTGTACGTGTGCTCCACTTTGGCGACCTGTGGTGTGATCAGTTTGGTCGTGTGTTCCTTCCTGCTGCTACTGTCTCGCTCTCCTTCCTGACGCTTCTCCATCTTCTCGTAGTAGTTCTACACACACACGCACACACACACACACACACACACACACACACAATCAGTGAGTGACCAATCACAGCCTGTCTAGGCAGTTGTTGACCTCTGACCTGATAGTAGTAGTCATCCAGGTAAGGGTCTGTGCTCTGTAGCTGCATCATCTGGATCTTAGTTACCCAGTCCTTCTCTTTGGGGGTCATCAGGTTACTGTAGGGGTCTCTGCTGCGCCGGTCCAATCCGGGGCGGCTCTGGTCCCTGTGGGCGGAGCAAACAGACAGCGTGACGACTAATGTTGCGGCTAACGTAGTGGTTATTTTTGTACATTCTTTTTTTTTCTTGTATCTTCTATATAATATGTATTTATATATTATTTCAACCCTGTTTGCTGCTTTTCTTTTATTTCTGTAATACTGCATTCCATACAGAGCTTAACGTGTTAGCTAACATGGCGGCAAACGTGGCGGCCAATGTGGCAGCCAATGAAGCGGCAAACATGGGGGCTAACGTGGCGACTAACATGGGGGCTAACGTGGCGGCCTTACCCTCCACGGCTCAGCAGGCGCTGGCTGAGCAGGCGGCGGTGCTGAGGGTGGAGGATGGTGGTGTTGTGGCGGATTGGTGTATGATTGGGAGGGCCAAGAGGAGGGGGCGGGACCATCCTGTGTGCGTGAGGAGGGGGGTGACCCCCAAAGAAGGGCCGGAAACCTCCACCGCCCGGTAACAAACCAGGAGCACCTCGAGGGAAACCTGCAACCTGCACAGAGTTGACAGTCTCAGATTTGTTGATGGTGTGTTAGTGTTGTGATTAGACTGGTGATCATGTTATCTGGTGACAGTCTCTCAGGCTGATGGGTTAGTGTTATGTCTGGACAGGTGATCATGTTATCTAGTGACCATCTTTCAGGCTGATGGTTTCTCTCCTGTTCTTGTGTCTAACCTGTGTTACGGTGAAATTTACGGTTACCTCGTCTTTGACTTGAAAACACACTCTGTGGTGATAAATGATGAAGACCAGACAGGAGAGATGATGAAGTAATAAAAAATTATTTAATCTAAACTAAACAAAAAGGTACAAAGCGGGATAGACAAAGCAGTGGTCTCCCTTGGCCAAGGGAGAGACGCGAAGAAGAAGGACCCAAAAGTTCCTTTCACACACATTTATACCCACTGTCCCCCCTCCCCCCTTCCACCGACAACAAAGAAGAGACCAGGGGGGGACACCTTCGATGTCGGGGTGAAAGTTAGATGTGTGTGTGTGTGTGAGTGAGTGTGTGTGTATGTGTATATGATGTGTGTGTGTGTGTGAGTGAGTGTGTGTGTATGTGTATATGATGTGTGTGTGTGTGTGTGTGTGTGTGTGTGTGTGTGTGTGTGTGGGTGGTGGATGTGTGTGTTGTGGATGTATGTGTGTGTGTGTGTGTGTGTGTGTGTGTGTGTGTGTGTTGTGGATGTGTGTGTGTGTTGTGGATGTGTGTGTGTGTGTGTGTGTGTGGATGTGTGTGTGTGTGTGTGTGTGGATGTGTGTGTGTGTGTGTGTGTGTGTGTGGTGGATGTGTGTGTTTTGTGGATGCATGTGTGTGTGTGTGTGTGTGGGTGATGTGTGTGTGTGTGTGTGTATGTGTGTGTGTAATGGCTACCCCCAAGGAGAAGAAGAAGAAGAGAAAACAGGCAGTTAAAAAACAAATTATCCCCTTAATCATACACACATGACAAATATAAATGTATCATTAAACATTATTAGATAATTTGCTACGACACCTGTGAGTTGAGCAGCTGGGCTCGTTGGATCTGAGACAGAACTGGACCGACTCTGGGAGGAAACGGACTGCGACACAGCGGGGAATTCTGAACACACACAGGAAACAACAATAACACGAACACAAAAAAGAAAAAGATCCAAGCTCTGTCAGATGCCCTGGATCACGGGTTCTGAACTGGGTCGAGTTCAGGACTCACAGCGATGTTGAGCAGCGTGTTTGGTGACAGACGCTCAGGGAATGGAGCAGGAAACCTGTGCTGGACCGGAGCTCTCACATGAACCGCTGTGGGATGATGGATCTGCACAGACAGCATAGGGTTATAAATACAGTAAACAGATATAGATGTATATACAGTGGGGCAAAAAAGCATTTATTCAGCCACCAATTGTTCAAGTTCTCCCACTTAAAAAGAGGCCTGTAATTTTCATCATTGATAAACCTCAACTATGAGAGACAACATGAAAAATAAATCACATTGTAGGATTTTTAATGAATTTATTTGCAAATTATGGTGGAAAGTAAGTATATGGTCAATAACAAAAGTTGATCTAAATACTTTGTAATGTAGCCTTTGTTGGCAATGACAGAAGTCAAACGTTTTCTGTAAGTCTTCACAAGGTTTTCACACACTTCCTCACACTAGAGCAGTGATGTTTTGGGGCTGTCGCTGGGCAACACAGACTTTCAACTCCCTCCAAAGATTTTCTATAGGGTTGAGATCTGGAGACTGGCTAGGCCACTCCAGGACCTTGAAATGCTTCTTACAAAGCCACTCCTTCGTTGATGATGTTACCACCCCCATGCTTTACAGTAGGTATGGTGGTCTTTCTCCTCCAAACACTATGAGTTCAGTTTTTACCTAAAAGTTCTATTTTATTTTCATCTGACCATATGACATTCACCCAATCCTCTTCTGGATCATCTAAATGTTCTCTATCAAACTTCAGACGGGTCTGGACATGTAGTGGTTTAATCAGGGGGACACGTCTGGTACTGCAGGATGTGAGTCCCTGGTGGCGTAGTGTGTTACTGATGGTAGCCTTTGTTACTTTGGTCCCAGCTCTCTGCAGGTCATTCACTAGGTCCCCCCGTGTGGTTCTGGGATTTTTGCTCACCGTTGTGATCATTTTGACCCCACGGGGTGAGATCTTGGAGCCCCAGATGGAGGGAGATTATCAGTGTCTTGTATGTCTTCCATTTTCTAATAATTGCTCCCACAGTTGATTTCTTCACACCAAGCTGTTTACCTATGGTAGGTTCAGTCTACCCAGCCTGGTGCAGGTCTACTATTTAGTTTCTGGTGTCCTTTGACAGCTCTTTGGTCTTGGCCATAGTGGAGTTTGGAGTGTGACTGTTTGAGGTTGTGGACAGGTGTGTTTTATACTGATAACCAGTTCAAACAGGTTCCATTAATACAGGTAACGAGTGGAGGAGGAGTCTCTTAAAGAAGAAGTTACAGGTCTGTGAGAGACACAAATCTGGCTTGTTTGTAGATGACCAAATACTTATTTTACTGAGGAATTTACCAATTAATTCATTAAAAATTCTACAATGTGATTTTCTGGATTTTTTTCTCATTTTGTCTCTCATAGTTGACGTTTACCTATGATGAAAATTACAGACCTCATCTTTATAAGTGGGAGAACGTACACAATTGGTAGCTGATTAAATACTTTTTTGCCCCACTGTATGTGGAGATATAGATGTTTATATACACAGTATGGAGTCATAGATGTATATGTATGAAGATATAAATGTATATATCTGAAGATATAGATGTATATATGTGGAGTTATAGATGTTTATATACACAGTATGGAGTTATGATGTTTATGTATGGAGATATAAATGTATATAAGTGAAGATAAAGATGTGTATATATATAGAGATATAGATGTATATATGTAGAGATATAGATTTATATATCTGGAGATATTAATGTCTATATGTGGCGATATAGATAAAGTTATAGATGGATATATGTGGAGATACAGATGTATATACAGCATATAGAGATGAATATATCTGGAGATATAGACGTATATGTGTGGATATACTGCATAGTTGTATGTATGTGCATATATACACGTACAGTGTATGGAGATATAGATGAATATATGTGGAAAGATAAATGTATATATGTGACAGGAAGCAGCTACATAAAGGCAAACCTGACATTCTTTGTAATAAATAACGGTAACATTATGTCAAAATAAGCCTGAAACTGTAATAAAATAACTAATGATATTAATAAAAAAAGAATAATAATAAATAGTAATAATAATGAAACACTAATACTGATCTAATCAATAATAATCAATGATAAAGTCCTAATGAAGCAGACACTGTGTGCGCACTAGCCTGGTGATTGAGGGTGTGGCTCATCGGCTGCTTGGGCGGAGTCCCAATGGGCACCGCCCTCACTGGTGGCGAGCCAATGACAGGGGAGGAGGACCGGGGAGGCGGGACTCTCTCGGAAAGGTCGGGTCCTTCATCGCTGCGGGGCGGACGCTTGGGCAGTCCCACCTCTTTGATGATGGACATCAGAGGGCTGTCCTGGACAGGAAGAAGGAGGAGCCATGAGGACGGACCATGGGAGGAGAACCGTCAGCTGGTAAAACCAAGAGTCCCTCACCTCCATGTGTGTGACCAGACCAGGAGGGACGCTGACTGGGCCAAAGCCCAAACTGTTCTCCCAGATACTGTGAGAGTTCATCTGATGAGAGAACGCGAGCACACGCACGCACACACACACAGGTTATAGACAAATAACAACGTCTATTATGCCACAAAACCCTCTATGGTTCATATGTCTAATGTAATATGTGTGGTGTTGGTCCCACTCTGTAGCTAAAATATGATGAAGCGAGCAGGCTAATCTAGTTTACGTCACCCACAGATACTAGTTTACACTAGGGCAGGGCAATATATCGAGATATATAGATTTCTAATTTGGTGATATGAAAAATTACAATATCGCCTATATTGATATATTTTTATTTTATAGCTTAGAACAGCATGAAAAGCAAAGTTAGATGATCACTGAGTGCATACTAACACAGACCGTCATCTAAACTAGCCACATTACAGAACTCACTCACACGTGCTGTCCCTTATATACACCAAAAAAATGACCATTATCATGTTACATATTTATTTATAGTAGGACTGCACGATTTTGACAAAAAATCTAATTCTGACAGATATTGTGATTGGATTTACGATTTTTACAAACAGTTTATACATTCAAATGCAAATGCATTTTATTTATTTTTCCCAAATTCCATTTCATTTTTTTCCTCCAAATTCCATGTTTTGCACATTTTGTTTTTTTAGAAATATTTATCATTTTGTTCAGAAAATATTAGTTTTTAACTTGTGAGGAAACAGAAAACAACTAATAAATAAAAAAAAAACCCCATAATTAAACAAAAATGTATGTCAAAAATAAAAATGCATTTTTAAATAATGAGTAAGACAAACATTCTGACTGCTCCTTTTTAATTATTCATGTTATATAAAGATGTATGAGAACAGCATTAATGTCACCATATTTCACCTCAGGGATCAATGGTTGAATGAATCTGATCAGGTTTCTTTATTGATCAACTTAATTATTCCAGACAGTAATAATTAAACAAAACTAAATGGACATAAAGGATACATCAGTTATTTCACCACTAGGGGTCAGACTATTTTCAGTATCAGAAGTTATCAATAATCTATGATGTTTCAGACTCTACAATCCCTGGTATTGATGATCTCGTCCACAACAACAGAACAATTTCATCTCATCAGATCTTCTGTAGATCTGATGAGATGTTTAAACGCTCTGAGCAGGTGAAGATGATTAATGCTGACTCATGTTCTCACGGAGCTCAGCAGCGCTACATGAGAAACAGACGGAGGTTCACAGACACATTAAAGTTAAACAGGCACTGGTGGCTCTGATTTAGGAATCAGTGATGATTTGTGTAGTTTTTTGGCAGTTTAGACAATGTTTGCTGTGGTTTAGACTATGTTTGAAGTAGTGATAAACGATACATCAACCAGCCAATATCATCGGCAGATTTTTGCATTTTTTAAAAATTAATTAAATGAAATTAAACTGGGCTTTTTTGCCTTTATTGGTCATGTATATGTTGTTACACATATATTGAAATTTGTCCTCAGCCATTTTGCGGCGCCTGGGGAGCAGCTCGGGGTTAAGAAACATGCTCAACATCCCACATTGATGGCCCAGGTGAGGTTTGAACCGGCAACCCTCTGATTACAAGCCCAGCGTCCTTAATCGGCAGTCAGTATTGGTCATCGGTTAAGGCTGATAATTTTTTTTTTTTAAAAATCGGTATTGGCATCGACCCTAAAAAATATCAATATCGGTCCTAGTTCCCTATCCCTAGTTTGTTCCCAGGACGGGAAGGGGGAGGACGGGGGATCTAATAAGTGGTCCCCGAAACTTTTCCCAATAAATGACGGCATTTTAACCCGATTCTATTTATTTCCTTGTTCAACGGTAGATATTCTGATTGGTGAACATATATGTCACTCAAATGATGGAGACGGAAGAAAAAACCTTAGCATCTGAGGTTACGTTATCGCTGTAGTGAAAACCTCAATATCGATGCGATTAAGGTTAAGCGTACAGCATTGATTTATAGAAACCATTTTATATATAATAAAACATACAGTATAATAGCAACTTTCCCTTAATTTCATGTAATTTTAAGAAAAAAATATTGTATCAGGATAAATATTATCAGGATATAAATCTACGTATATCATGATCTAAAATGTTCTCTATAACACACACAGCACTAGCTGAGACCGTCTACAGGGACAAGGTCTACGAGGACAAGATTTACCCTTTGACCCTGCTCAGCCCGCACCGCTACGTGTTAAGCTAACCCAAACATATGGGACTTGTATGTTTGTAGATTTATGAACAGATCTATTATTGATAGGTCTGTGACAGAAGACAAGAAGTCTCACCTGACCAATGGGAGCGGTTCCTCTGCGTAGCAAGTGCTGCTGCTGCTGGTAGCTGAGCATAGGGGCTGGAGGCGGAGCTACTGTAAACAGAGAGAGAGTCAGAAACGTGCGGCTGACGAGTTGAAAAGCAATAAAAACATGACACGGACTGACCTGAGGACAGACGCTGCTGCTGCTGTTGGACAGACGTGGACTGGGACAGGAGGCCGTGCAGACTGGGGAACACTGAGGTCGAGCCTGGAGAAGGAACCGCAGGTCGCTCAGCAGCCCCCACCCCTGCCACGGCCGGGTCCGCCTCCAGGATGAGACGAGCCAGAGACTCAGCCAGTCCTCCCTCAGAGACTTTGTCCTCCACATCTGGAAGAACACACCACTGTCTGTTATATATAAGTCTGTCTGTTATGTATTATTTTGTCTGTTATACAGTGGGTACAGAAAGTCTCATTGCAGCCATTTCCCAAAATCAAAAAAGCTAATTTTATTTCTCATTAATGCACACTCAGCACCTTATCTTGACAGAAAAAACAAATGTAGGAGTGATTAGAGTTATTTAGTTGTGGATATGTCTTAAATATTATTTTCCACTAGGGACACTGAAGGCACTGGGGTGTGTATATAGTGACATAAGTGATAGGAAGGGGAGGTACAGGTAGGAGGAGCATATACACTTCTCATCAGACCAGCATTTATGGTCAAACCAGCACTCAGACAAACAGCTGGAAACTGTATGTTTTGTTCTCATTTTATTCATCAAATCCCTCAAATAAACCATCAACTCAACTACAATAATAATAATCTCACTGATTGCATCTGTGTAAGACTTCACTCCTACCTGTGTGTTAATGGCAATCATTGGAACATTACAGTTACAGTTCAGTGAGAACTATGATCTAGTGAAATTTGTAACAATTCAAACGGAATAAGATGAATGAGATGTTGACAAATTGTTTTGTTTCACATGCCTGGCATCCATGTACATTCAACTGGAAATAACACCTGCCTTACATTAATGCTGCGGGAGGATTAGAAACCACGTGAACACAACAGGCTGGGTATGGGTGATTATTAAGATTTATTGGACAAGATAAAGGAAGCTCTGTATTGGACAGCAGCTATGGTGGAGTTAGCTAACTGAAAGCTACAATCATGCAACACATCAGCTGTTTGAGACATTGCATCATTGACGCATGGAGTGTTCATTCACAAATGTCTGCTTTCAATTTCAATCAATGTATTAAATGGGAAAGACGGTTCCAGAGTATCTGATGGGATGAACTCATATTTGAGAAAAACTGCTCATAAAGAAGGATTAGCTACGTTAAAAGCACCTGCAAGTGAACAGTATCCTGATCAAGTGCAACAAGGACAGGATACGTGGAAATAATATGTGGAAAGAAGCTGAATTTTTCTCAAAGCAACAGGTTGTTTAACCAAAACAAACAACTCACGGACCATCAATTACAGCTGATGATGTGACCCATGTAACCAAAACTCCTTCACAGGCATAAAGAACAGACTAAAGTATGTTCACAATACACCACCTGTATTTAATCCATACAACCAAAGTGATATCTGACATCATTCAGAGACAAAATGTAGGGATGTAACGATTAATCGTAAGGCAGTTAAAAATCGATTCATAGGTATCACGGTTGATATCAATTTTCTGACAATTGAATCGCAGTACTTTTTTTAACCAGCAGAGGGCGCTATCCACAAGTGTAGGCGGCGGGCGGAGTCTGCTAATACTTTCTTTCTGGCTGCCTTCTACTCTTAAATATGTTAATAAATGATTCATTACCCCTTTAGCACCGAAAGAATATCTGTAATATTACTTGAATATCTGTAAAAGTCACGTTTTTCTATTAGCTCTGTCTGCTAGCATAGCTTCTCTTCTTCACTGCAAGATATCTGCATGCCAACCGACCACTGTGTTACCAGCGCCCTCTGCTGGTCCAAACAAATATGACGTAAATCAGTGCAATCTTTTTTTTTTTTTTTAAAGTCCAATTGTTAAGGCACAAAATACATTTTCAGTTGCACTTTTAAAAGAAAAAGAACTATTATGCAGTTTTGTATTGTTTATTATAGAACCAGAATTTAAATTAATAGGCTTCATTTTCATTTGTATTATTCCTTTATTTATTTCATTCAAGATTTATTTTTAGTTAAATTGCATTGTTTTGAATAGTTTATCAAGGAATTCTTTTGACAATGAAAAACAAAAGGAAAATAGTACCGTATTTTCTAGTTTTTTTCCCAAAAAAAAATTTGTCTACAGTCCCATTTTGTAAATGAAAAAATCGTGAGAGAATCGTATCGTGAACCCAGTATCGTGAATCGAATCGTATCGGGAGTTGAGTGAATCGTTACATCCCTAACAAAATGACATGACTGCTCTTCTGGTTCAGCTAAATCTCTCTTATGATGTATGAAACTTTTATCAAGACCACAGTGACTGCTTGCATTTATTATGGCAATCCAGCCCAAGGCTATCAAAGAGCTAAACATCTTCTCAAAGAACATTTTGGGAACGAATATCGAATTGCCACTGCATCAATGGACAAATGCTTTGTCTATATATGAATCAAATCAGAGGATTTAAAACATTATTGTTCCTCAGAGGTTGCTGTAACGCAATGACACATCTCACCTACATGGAAGAAATGAATGTTGTTTCCAATATGAAGACCATACTTCTGAAGCTGCCTTATAAGCTGAGAGACAAGTAAAGGAATAGGGCATGTCAACTACAAGACTAGCATGGACATTAAGCTCCATTTTCTGACCTGGTAGACTTCATAGAGAGAAGTGAAGGTAAAATCCAGGATCCTAAACCAGTTGTAACTGTGATAATGATATACAACATTTACTTTCATCTGAAAAAATGAATTTGGACCATTGAGCAACAGTCAGTCCACTGTGTTTTCTGAAGTCCACAGTCAACGCAGCATCTACCAGGATATTTTAGAGCACTTCATGCTTCCTTCTGCTGACTAGCTTTATGAAGATATAGATTTCATTTTCCAGCAAGACTTTGCACCTGCCCACAGTGCCAAAGGTACCAAAAGCTGATCTTAAAATAACTTGAAAATAGTCTAAATGATCTGAATAAAAAAATGTGATTATTTGTTACCCATATCGCCCAACCCTACAGTCAGTCATCAGGTAAACTGGACACCAGTATGAGCAGAACAGCAGTGAAGCTGTGACCATAGATATACAAAGGTAGATAGGACACGTTTGTTGCTCGAAGGGCATGAACATGTCGGCCATCTTAGCAGGGACTAACCACACCCTGCAGCTAATGTGTAACCATAGAAAGGACCAGCATCACATTAGTCATTCATCCATCATGATCACAGGCTGATCAACAATGATCACATGTCACCTACTGACCTCCCGATTGGAGTGCGGAAGACGAGGAAAAACCAAGTGGAGGGAGAGAGAGGCGATTGTCCAGGGGCGAGCGAGGGTCTGCTGACTCATCGTCTCCTGCTGTGAGCTCGTCCTTCTTGTCCAATCCAGCGAGACGTTTGTGTTCCTCCTGCCAATCATCATCTGAGGAGCAGAGGACGAGTTATTCACAGTAGATCTAATGCCACCTAGTGGCCTGGAGGGCTGTTAGCTCTCGCTATATATAATATAAATATATATATTATATATTACTGCTGCAGCTCATAGCAGTAAATGTGCTGTGATATCTGTGAGTATTCACTTATTCAGAGCGTAGAGTGTCTTAATGCCTTTTCATTTACTAATTCACACACTATTGTTTATTTCTAAATGAAGTGAAAATAAATGTATTTTAAGAAGTAAGTTTTTACACTGTGAAAGTTGTTAATACATTTCATGAATAGGTGTTACAGCTGGATTGTTGATCATGTTACCTTGTGACTGTCTCAGATTTCTAATTCACCCAGTAACTGTGAAGTGATGGGAACATTATTGTGTTGATAAGGCAGTGTTTCCTGTCAGACGTATATAGGTGTGACTCAGCATGTGCACTGTGATGTCAGAGGACTATAGAGAAGTGTGGGTGAATGGAGAATAAAGTGTGGAGTTCCTTGCTGAACACGCCCCCTCTGACTCCCGTTCATCAGCTCTACATTATCCAGAGTGACTTGGCTTTATTTTCGCCTCTGCACCATTTCTGAATTCACCAGAGCTGTGCTTGGACAAGAGTCGCTTTCAGCGCTACTTCTGTCTCTCCCATGTCGTTTGACGACCTGCATCGGCGCTGGCATCTCCTACCAGGACATCAACTACAGGTGCTGTATTCCAGCAGAGGAGCCTGTCCATCTGTCTCTGCTTCTGATAGTGTTTTTTATTCTTCTCATTATTCTGAATATGTCAAGGTTGGGGAATGATCCCGATTGGTCGACTCGCCGCAATATGCCCCAAAAGTTCAACAATCCCAACTCCAGCGTCGACCGCGCCGGACGCACATCAAAAGCGTTCACCGTGCAAAAAGCTTCAAAACGCAACGCACAGGAGGCATGGGGAACGCAGCAGGATCTCTGACGCTCCCTAGAAGTGCCTCCACTACATATTGTGAATGTATGCCTGACGCTTTTGCCGCTTTCGACGCGTTTGGTGTGAACGCGCCATAAGTATTGTGGTTGGACTGGTAATCATGTAACCATCTCATATTTGATGATTATGTGTTAGTGTTATGGTTGGACTGGTGATCATGTTACCTTGTGACTGTCTCAAACGGACTGTCCACTCTCCGCAGAGCTCATATACTTGGGTGCGCCACCTCATAGTAGTTTTCCATTAAAATCCTACATGTCCCATGATTCTTAGTGCTTCTCTGTAGTCCTTGTACTCCTGGATGTGTTTTAAAGGTGTTGCTACTGCCGTAGCTCGTCTGACAGTCTCTCCTCTAAGCTCTGTTCATCTCTCCTCCTCTGTTTCACCAGGAGGGTGAAATACAGGTCGGTATTACATTTAATGATGCAATGCCGAGCAGTGTTTTGTGTGACACCAACTACGCGAAGAAGTCCGCACGGTAGTAAAATCTGAGCTTTGCATGTAATTGGCCCCGTAGACTCCGCAATGACTCTGCTCAGACTCCGCTTTGCGGGTGTACGCCCGATGTTTGAGCCTTTAGTGATACAGCTGGACTGGTGATTGTTATCTTGTGACCATCTCAGATTTGTTAGTTTGTGTTATTTTGTGTATTTTGAGGTTTTGTAAAAAGGTTTGTCCCTGAGAAATGACAAACAAATCATCTTAATGTGATAGTTATAGATTAAACAACTGAAGGTTTGTGGTTCCAACATTTTTTAATGATGAAATAATAAATATTCTTTTACATAATTAAATTCTAAATATAGATCTTTTCAGCAGTCACAGGTGATCGATCACATATCAATAATCTCAAATCAAACACGCAGTTGGACTCACCAATGGCTCCCGCCCCGAAGGTGTCATCGTTAAACTGATCGATCTCATCTTCCTCCTCGATCAGCCCGTCGTCTTCCTCCTCCAGCGTGCAGTCTTCATCCAGGGACTGCAGACACAGCATAGTCCACTGACCATTAGAACGTCTACATTTGTCTCTGTTAGCGTTAAACTGCTGGATTCTGATGCTCAAACTCAGATGTGTTTACTGATCTTTTTAACACCAAAGCACTCTTAAAAATACCAAAAAAAAAATTAATACAAATAAAATAAAAACAACAAATAAAAACGTAAAAAAATATTTTTGTTTATAGATTACAAAATACGAGGCTATTACTCTCACAATGGTAAAGTTCCATCTACAGTATCAAACAGTAGAATAGTATACACTAATGTGACTAAAAACTGAATAAAAATAAAACCAAAATGTGGTTAATTTAAGAGAACAAAAGGGAGAAAAGCAATCAAATGTTTATGTACATATGTATAACCCTGTTTGCACACTATATATAAATATACGCGCATAAAAACCAAACACTTCAAAAAAGATCATATTTATTTTTTTAAATTATTGTTCAGATTTTTTTCTAAGTTGAAATTTGTAGAAAATGAATAGCTTTTAACCAAAAATGCAAATTAGTAAGTTTGTTTTAAAAATGTTTCTCTTTAAAAATCAAGAATACAAAAATACTAAAACATTTAGTATTTATTTTACAGGAGGAAGAATATTTCCACGTTATTTACAGGATGTACTAACAGACACTGAAACAAATAGAAACTATTTCCATAATACTTTGTATACTGTTGTATTATTATTGTATGTTTGTAATATTTTGTATATATATACTATTTACGTTATATATATATATATATATATATATATGTTACTCTGTTTATTCTTTTTAAGAAAAACTTGGGGACTTTATTTCATTATGTACATGTTATGCACATGACAATTAAAAATCCTTGAATCCAATAATTCAACAAAATGACTCAAACTAGATAAAGGTAAAGGAAAATAGAACCATACAGAAGATCATACAATCAAACAGAAGGGTTGTTTAGGGGAAGACAATATACATGTGCTTCGTTTCATTTTCAGTCTCTATAATACCTAATAATATGTAACAAGTTTGATGTCATTACTATCAGAAACACATTTGTTTCATATAAACCTCTTTATTATTGCACCTTTTTATGTGTTATGATCAGGCAGAACAGAGTAGATCCATCCAGGAGAGGATAGCGGCCCACGGAGGGCTGCTGATGCGGACAGCGGTCACCGATGCCTCGGACAGACTGCGTCCGTGACCCGGGAGACTGTTAGCCACGATGCTAACGTCACATCACCGGCGCAGACACACAACAATAGAACTTAGAACAGCTACAACTACACATGTATGTCACGTTCAGGGACGGGAAGGACGCATTCTGAAACCCAAAAACTAGCCTAATGCCCTGGGCTTAGTCTGCACCCTCTGCCCGGTCACAGAGTCAGGAAAGTCCGCTGCTTCACAGGCCGCACGCCGCATTGGACGCGGCCGACGCGTAAACAAACCCACACCGGCCGGCTCAGAAGCCCTCCACCCGGGCCGGGAAGGTATCAGCCAGCGGAAAATACACCACAGAGCCCCACAAAAGAGTTAAACTAGGCTACATTTCACCTAATTTAAGGTTTCTCACCTGAAAACGGAACATCTATGCTCACGGTGACGGGGGCGAGCCGGCGCGTTTCTGACGCAGCAGAAATGACGTCACGGGGTGGCGGGAGCGAGCTCGCAAATTGGCACAGAAAGAAGGCGTGGCCTAAAAGTATTTAACTGACTTTTTAAATTACATTAAATAAAAAATAAATATATAAACTAATAAATTGATTATGAATAAATAAATACATTAAGAGTAAATACATTTGAATTTTATTTCTGCAATCTTCAGAAAAAAAAAACAAAACAGAACAAACAACACTTAGTTGTCAAACTAATGAGCCAAAAGTGTGTAGGATGAAGCAAAAGCTTATATATTATACACACATACCCCATCACAAAAAACAAAACAGGGTTCTCTAAATAATATCACCAAAAAAACTATTTCTTTTCGAACAAACAATTCACATTCAATATTTATTCTAGCCTTCCAAATTTTTACGGGCACTTATATGATTGGATCCTGCACCTCATTTTTTACATTTTTTTATTTTTCCCAGCTCCTATTTTGCTTTTAGGTGTTTTGATTAAATTTGGAAGTATTATATCTGGACATCTGTGTCTTTTATTTAGTTGAAATCACTGGAATTGTATATTGAAGGTAAAAACTCAACACGAGTGGGAGAGAACAAATAAAACCCCACGCTACGTCTAAAGTTTGATTTTGCACAAAAATAGTTTCTCTGTCAGCTTGGAAGATGGTAGAAAATGGCAACAACAACAACAACAACAACAACAACAAAAAATGGATTTAAATATTTTTTTTAAGCCAATAAGAAGCTAAGCCTGAGGTTTGTTTCTGTGGACATTGTGGAGGAAAGTAGCAACACAGCAGCAGAACAATCCAGTTGGATTTCTAGGTTGAATCCACACAATCACAAACAAAATAATGGTTGTTTTTTGTTTTGTTTTTTTGGACACAAAATGAAATTTAAACTCGTTTTTTGTTTTTTTTTTTGGACACAAAATGAAAAACGGAAGTCATTGATGGGCGGTGCTTCAGTGCCCCTTTGATTGTGATTGGTTCATGTTTGCCTGTGCTTTTCAAAGTAAAACGACGTTAATACAACCACAGCTGCCTGAGCTGTCAGCTACTGTTTGGTTATATATCACTGTGATACAGACATGTTCATATTATCTCTGCACTAAATGTTTTCTAGTGACTCTTGTGAACAGTCTGATGCTGTTACAATAAATGACCAGCAGGAGGCACTGTGAGGATGTGTTTGACCTTTGCAGACCTGATTTCATTATTATCCACATAAGATACAGTAAACACATGAGTTGGAGATTGTCAGAGCAGGCTTGTTTTATTATTATTATTATTATTATTATTATTATTATTATTATTATTATATTTAATCAGTTTTTATTTAAATTAGCATTTATAATATTTAAATTACAAGATCAGACACTATATGATCCCATAAGGAAAATCTATATAGAATATAAAAAGTACAGTGTGTTACCAGGAAGAAAACATGGGCACAATGAACATCCTAATAAAAGGTCAGAGTTAAATATCTATAAGTTTACAAGCAAAATAGAAGTTTCTCCTAAATCAAACTTGCATCACAAGATTATTATCTATTGGCAATCATTAATCAAATGTATTATTTTTATTTGTATGATCATATCTGGTACATTTACAACACCTACCTTTTCATAGACGCCACTGTGCTTGGTAATAATTCTTTTACTTCCTGACTGTAGAGCATTTGTCAGGATTATTATTATTATTATTATTATTATTATTATTATTATTATTATTATTATTATTATACCTGAACAAAACTTAAAGTTGCCTAAATATAGGGTATTTTTGCAGTTGGTAAAGACATTCTGAAGGCCTGGAGCATAAAACTGTTGCAGAACTGAGTAGTTCTGGGTCTGATGCTGTGGAGAACATGTCAAACTCAAGGTCCGGGGGCCAAATCCTGCCCTATAGAGCATCAAATTTGGCCCCCAGCATAAAGTCGTAATTACAGAAAACTGTTTCTTAGCTGACATATTCTAAACAATTAGCTCACGTTCCTCACATTTAGCTTAAATTTCTTTCATTTGAGATGTTTTTATATCGTTGTTAAAAATGTGTAAACATAAAAAATTAATCTAAATGTAAATGTTCAATCTAAATGTAAATGTTCAATCTAAATCTAAATGCTAAATCTAAATGTTCAATCTAAATGTTCAATCTAAATCTAAATGTTAAATCAGTGTGAAGCTAAATGTTTAGAACTTGCAAAGGGAGCAGGTCAGACCGTCAGCGCCTGTCAATCAGCAGGTCCTGTGGCTCAGTGAATGAGGAGCAGTGAAGAGGGAGACATGGTGGGATCGCTCCAAACTGATGAACTGAGCGGTAATGACTGGTGTACGCCCTCAGACATAGATTCACTGAGAGTACAGCCATGCTGTATGTTAACTCACTCAACTATTCACTTTTTCATCTTTTTGTTTCAAACCATGCTTTCATACCCTGACCAATAACACTCTGTTACAATGTCTTTCATTACTAGAGGTTCACACAACACTGATTTTATGGATCAGGGAGTTTTTATGTAATAGATCATATCTTCTGCTCCTGAACGCTGTCAAGTCCAGCTAAACTGTGTTGAAGACTGGACTTCCTCAGGACTGTGTGCTTTTCTCTGTGTTCACTAACGTCTACTGTCACACAGAAGGAATGACCCTTCTAAAGTACATGGACGATATGGCTTCAAAGACGCACAGACCCTGGCACAATACCAGCAGGAGGTGTGCTGTGGATCTGCAGGGAAGGAGGTCTCAGTGGATCCTCTCCAGCCCCTTCTCATCCATGGCCAGCAGATGGACTGTTTTAATTATTTGGGGACATAAACTGTCCTTTGGACATGACGCAGACTCTGTTTTTAAAAAAGTGCAACAGCGAGTCCTCCTCCTCAGAAAGTTGATATCTTTTAAAATTAACATCTTATCTTTAGTGAACACTCATTGACTCCATCCTCACATACATGATCTCGTCCTGGTTTCTCGCCCTCAAACACAAACCCAAACTCACTAGAATAGTAAACCAGGCCATTAAGACCACCCAAACCCTCAGACCCCACTCTGTGATCTGTACAGCTGATCAGTGCAGAGGAAAGTGACCCTCATCACTGAAGGCATCACCACACCATC